>NW_027328037.1:900000-1094783 GCF_047675955.1 Chlorocebus sabaeus | reverse complement strand
GCAAAGGGATATTTGGAAGCCCATAGAGGGCTATGGTGAAAAAGGAAATATCTTCCGTACAAAATTGGAAAGAAGCTTTCTGAAAATCTGCTCTGTGTTCTGTTAATTCATCTCACAGAGTTACATCTTTCCCTTCAAGAAGCCTTTCGCTAAGGCTGTTCTTGTGGAATTGGCAAAGGGATATTTGGAAGCCCATAGAGGGCTCTGGTAAAAAAGGAAATATCTTCCGTTCAAAACTGGAAAGAAGCTTTCTGAGAAACTGCTCTGTGTTCTGTTCATTCATCTCACAGAGTTACATCTTTCCCTTCAAGAAGCCTTTCGCTAAGGCTGTTCTTGTGGAATTGGCAAAGGGATATTTGGAAGCCCATAGAGGGCTATGGTGAAAAAGGAAATATCTTCCGTTCAAAACTGGAAAGAAGCTTTCTGAGAAACTGCTCTGTGTTCTGTTAATTCATCTCACAGAGTTACATCTTTCCCTTCAAGAAGCCTTTCGCTAAGACTGTTCTTGTGGAATTGGCAGAGGGGTATTTGGAAGCCCATAGAGGGCTATGGTGAAAAAGGAAATATCTTCCGTTCAAAACTGGAAAGAAGCTTTCTGAGAAACTGCTCTGTGTTCTGTTAATTCATCTCACAGAGTTACATCTTTCCCTTCAAGAAGCCTTTCGCTAAGGCTGTTCTTGTGGAATTGGCAAAGGGATATTTGGAAGCCCATAGAGGGCTATGGTGAAAAAGGAAATATCTTCCGTTCAAAACTGGAAAGAAGCTTTCTGAGAAACTGCTCTGTGTTCTGTTAATTCATCTCACAGAGTTACATCTTTCTCTTCAAGAAGCCTTTCGCTAAGGCTGTTCCTGTGGAATTGGCAAAGGGATATTTGGAAGCCGATAGAGGGCTATGGTGAAAAAGGAAATATCTTCCGTTCAAAACTGGAAAGAAGCTTTCTGAGAAACTGCTCTGTGTTCTGTTAATTCGTCTCACAGAGTTACATCTTTCCCTTCAAGAAGCCTTTCGCTAAGGCTGTTCTTGTGGAATTGGCAAAGGGATATTTGGAAGCCCATAGAGGGCTACGATGAAAAAGGAAATATCTTCCGTTCTAAACTGGAAAGAAGCTTTCTGAGAAACTGCTCTGTGTTCTGTTAATTCATCTCACAGAGTTACATCTTTCCCTTCAAGAAGCCTTTCGCTAAGGCTGTTCTTGTGGAATTGGCAAAGGGATATTTGGAAGCCCATAGAGAGCTATGGTGAAAAAGGAAATATCTTCCGTTCAAAACTGGAAAGAAGCTTTCTGAGAAACTGCTCTGTGTTCTGTTAATTCATCTCACAGAGTTACATCTTTCCCTTCAAGAAGCCTTTCTCTAAGGCTGTTCTTGGGGAATTGGCAAAGGGATATTTGGAAGCCCATAGAGCGCAATGGTGAAAAAGGAAATACCTTCCGTTCAAAACTGGAAAGAAGCTTTCTGAGAAACTGCTCTGTGTTCTGTTAATTCATCTCACAGAGTTACATCTTTCCCTTCAAGAAGCCTTTCGCTAAGGCTGTTCTTGTGGAATTGGCAAAGGGATATTTGGAAGCCCATAGAGGGCTATGGTGAAAAAGGAAATATCTTCCGTTCAAAACTGGAAAGAAGCTTTCTGAGAAACTGCTCTGTGTTCTGTTAATTCGTCTCACAGAGTTACATCTTTCCCTTCAAGAAGCCTTTCGCTAAGGCTGTTCTTGTGGAATTGTCAAAGGGATATTTGGAAGCCCATAGAGGGCTATGGTGAAAAAGGAAATATCTTCCGTTCAAAACTGGAAAGAAGCTTTCTGAGGAACTGCTCTGTGTTTTGTTAATTCATCTCACAGAGTTACATCTTTCCCTTCAAGAAGCCTTTCGCTAAGGCTGTTCTTGTGGAATTGGCAAAGGGATATTTGGAAGCACATGGAGGGCTATGGTGAAAAAGGAAATATCTTCCGTTCAAAACTGGAAAGAAGCTTTCTGAAAATCTGCTCTGTGTTCTGTTAATTCATCTCACAGAGTTACATCTTTCCCTTCAAGAAGCCTTTCGCTAAGGCTGTTCTTGTGGAATTGGCAAAGGGATATTTGGAAGCCCATAGAGGGCTATGGTGAAAAAGGAAATATCTTCCGTACAAAATTGGAAAGAAGCTTTCTGAGAAACTGCTCTGTGTTCTGTTAATTCAACTCACAGAGTTACATCTTTCCCTTCAAGAAGCCTTTCGCTAAGGCTGTTCTTGTGGAATTGGCAAAGGGATATTTGGAAGCCCATAGAGGGCTATGGTGAAAAAGGAAATATCTTCCGTTCAAAACTGGAAAGAAGCTTTCTGAGAAACTGCTCTGTGTTCTGTTAATTCATCTCACAGAGTTACATCTTTCCCTTCAAGAAGCCTTTCGCTAAGGCTGTTCTTGTGGAATTGGCAAAGGGATATTTGGAAGCCCATAGAGGGCTATGGTGAAAAAGGAAATATCTTCCGTTCAAAACTGGAAAGAAGCTTTCTGAGAAACTGCTCTGTGTTCTGTTAATTCGTCTCACAGAGTTACATCTTTCCCTTCAAGAAGCCTTTCGCTAAGGCTGTTCTTGTGGAATTGGCAAAGGGATATTTGGAAGCCCATAGAGGGCTATGGTGAAAAAGGAAATATCTTCCGTTCAAAATTGGAAAGAAGCTTTCTGAGAAACTGCTCTGTGTTCTGTTAATTCATCTCACTGAGTTACATCTTTCCCTTCAAGAAGCCTTTCGCTAAGGCTGTTCTTGTGGAATTGGCAAAGGGATATTTGGAAGCCCATAGAGGGCTATGGTGAAAAAGGAAATATCTTCCGTTCAAAACTGGAAAGAAGCTTTCTGAGAAACTGCTCTGTGTTCTGTTAATTCATCTCACAGAGTTACATCTTTCCCTTCAAGAAGCCTTTCGCTAAGGCTGTTCTTGTGGAATTGGCAGAGGGGTATTTGGAAGCCCATAGAGGGCTATGGTGAAAAAGGAAATATCTTCCGTTCAAAACTGGAAAGAAGCTTTCTGAGAAACTGCTCTGTGTTCTGTTAATTCATCTCACAGAGTTACATCTTTCCCTTCAAGAAGCCTTTCGCTAAGGCTGTTCTTGTGGAATTGGCAAAGGGATATTTGGAAGCCCGTAGAGGGCTATGGTGAAAAAGGAAATATCTTCCGTTCAAAACTGGAAAGAAGCTTTCTGAGAAACTGCTCTGTGTTCTGTTAATTCGTCTCACAGAGTTACATCTTTCCCTTCAAGAAGCCTTTCGCTAAGGCTGTTCTTGTGGAATTGGCAAAGGGATATTCGGAAGCCCATAGAGGGCTATGGTGAAAAAGGAAATATCTTCCGTTCAAAACTGGAAAGAAGCTTTCTGAGAAACTGCTCTGTGTTCTGTTAATTCATCTCACTGAGTTACATCTTTCCCTTCAAGAAGCCTTTCGCTAAGGCTGTTCTTGTGGAATTGGCAAAGGGATATTTGGAAGCCCATAGAGGGCTATGGTGAAAAAGGAAATATCTTCCGTTCAAAACTGGAAAGAAGCTTTCTGAGAAACTGCTCTGTGTTCTGTTAATTCATCTCACAGAGTTACATCTTTCCCTTCAAGAAGCCTTTCGCTAAGGCTGTTCTTGTGGAATTGGCAGAGGGGTATTTGGAAGCCCATAGAGGGCTATGGTGAAAAAGGAAATATCTTCCGTTCAAAACTGGAAAGAAGCTTTCTGAGAAACTGCTCTGTGTTCTGTTAATTAATCTCACAGAGTTACATCTTTCCCTTCAAGAAGCCTTTCGCTAAGGCTGTTCTTGTGGAATTGGCAAAGGGATATTTGGAAGCCCGTAGAGAGCTATGGTGAAAAAGGAAATATCTTCCGTTCAAAACTGGAAAGAAGCTTTCTGAGAAACTGCTCTGTGTTCTGTTCATTCGTCTCACACAGTTACATCTTTCCCTTCAAGAAGCCTTTCGCTAAGGCTGTTCTTGTGGAATTGGCAAAGGGATATTCGGAAGCCCATAGAGGGCTATGGTGAAAAAGGAAATATCTTCCGTTCAAAACTGGAAAGAAGCTTTCTGAGAAACTGCTCTGTGTTCTGTTAATTCATCTCACAGAGTTACATCTTTCCCTTCAAGAAGTCTTTCGCTAAGGCTGTTCTTGTGGAATTGGCAAAGGGATATTTGGAAGCCCATAGAGGGCTATGGTGAAAAAGGAAATATCTTCCGTACAAAATTGGAAAGAAGCTTTCTGAAAATCTGCTCTGTGTTCTGTTAATTCATCTCACAGAGTTACATCTTTCCCTTCAAGAAGCCTTTCGCTAAGGCTGTTCTTGTGGAATTGGCAAAGGGATATTTGGAAGCCCATAGAGGGCTCTGGTGAAAAAGGAAATATCTTCCGTTCAAAACTGGAAAGAAGCTTTCTGAGAAACTGCTCTGTGTTCTGTTAATTCATCTCACTGAGTTACATCTTTCGCTTCAAGAAGCCTTTCGCTAAGGCTGTTCTTGTGGAATTGGCAAAGGGATATTTGGAAGCCCATAGAGGGCTCTGGTGAAAAAGGAAATATCTTCCGTTCAAAACTGGAAAGAAGCTTTCTGAGAAACTGCTCTGTGTTCTGTTCATTCATCTCACAGAGTTACATCTTTCCCTTCAAGAAGCCTTTCGCTAAGGCTGTTCTTGTGGAATTGGCAAAGGGATATTTGGAAGCCCATAGAGGGCTATGGTGAAAAAGGAAATATCTTCCGTTCAAAACTGGAAAGAAGCTTTCTGAGAAACTGCTCTGTGTTCTGTTAATTCATCTCACAGAGTTACATCTTTCCCTTCAAGAAGCCTTTCGCTAAGGCTGTTCTTGTGGAATTGGCAAAGGGATATTTGGAAGCCCATAGAGGGCTATGGTGAAAAAGGAAATATCTTCCGTTCAAAACTGGAAAGAAGCTTTCTGAGAAACTGCTCTGTGTTCTGTTAATTCATCTCACAGAGTTACATCTTTCCCTTCAGGAAGCCTTTCGCTAAGGCTGTTCTTGTGGAATTGGCAAAGGGATATTTGGAAGCCCATAGAGGGCTATGGTGAAAAAGGAAATATCTTCCGTTCAAAACTGGAAAGAAGCTTTCTGAGACACTGCTCTGTGTTCTGTTAATTCATCTCACAGAGTTACATCTTTCCCTTCAAGAAGCCTTTCGCTAAGGCTGTTCTTGTGGAATTGGCAAAGGGATATTTGGAAGCCCGTAGAGGGCTATGGTGAAAAAGGAAATATCTTCCGTTCAAAACTGGAAAGAAGCTTTCTGAGAAACTGCTCTGTGTTCTGTTCATTCATCTCACAGAGTTACATCTTTCCCTTCAAGAAGCCTTTCGCTAAGGCTGTTCTTGTGGAATTGGCAAAGGGATATTTGGAAGCCCATAGAGGGCTATGGTGAAAAAGGAAATATCTTCCGTTCAAAACTGGAAAGAAGCTTTCTGAGAAACTGCTCTGTGTTCTGTTAATTCATCTCACAGAGTTACATCTTTCCCTTCAAGAAGCCTTTCGCTAAGGCTGTTCTTGTGGAATTGGCAAAGGGATATTTGGAAGCCCATAGAGGGCTATGGTGAAAAAGGAAATATCTTCCGTTCAAAACTGGAAAGAAGCTTTCTGAGAAACTGCTCTGTGTTCTGTTAATTCATCTCACAGAGTTACATCTTTCCCTTCAGGAAGCCTTTCGCTAAGGCTGTTCTTGTGGAATTGGCAAAGGGATATTTGGAAGCCCATAGAGGGCTATGGTGAAAAAGGAAATATCTTCCGTTCAAAACTGGAAAGAAGCTTTCTGAGACACTGCTCTGTGTTCTGTTAATTCATCTCACAGAGTTACATCTTTCCCTTCAAGAAGCCTTTCGCTAAGGCTGTTCTTGTGGAATTGGCAAAGGGATATTCGGAAGCCCATAGAGGGCTATGGTGAAAAAGGAAATATCTTCCGTTCAAAACTGGAAAGAAGCTTTCTGAGAAACTGCTCTGTGTTCTGTTAATTCGTCTCACAGAGTTACATCTTTCCCTTCAAGAAGCCTTTCGCTAAGGCTGTTCTTGTGGAATTGGCAAAGGGATATTTGGAAGCCCATAGAGGGCTATGGTGAAAAAGGAAATATCTTCCGTTCAAAACTGGAAAGAAGCTTTCTGAGAAACTGCTCTGTGTTCTGTTAATTCATCTCACAGAGTTACATCTTTCCCTTCAAGAAGCCTTTCGCTAAGGCTTTTCTTTTGGAATTGGCAAAGGGATATTTGGAAGCCCATAGAGGGTTATGGTGAAAAAGGAAATATCTTCCGTTCAAAACTGGAAAGAAGCTTTCTGAGAAACTGCTCTGTGTTCTGTTAATTCATCTCACAGAGTTACATCTTTCCCTTCAAGAAGCCTTTCGCTAAGGCTGTTCTTGTGGAATTGGCAAAGGGATATTTGGAAGCCCATAGAGGGCTATGGTGAAAAAGGAAATATCTTCCGTACAAAATTGGAAAGAAGCTTTCTGAAAATCTGCTCTGTGTTCTGTTAATTCATCTCACAGAGTTACATCTTTCCCTTCAAGAAGCCTTTCGCTAAGGCTGTTCTTGTGGAATTGGCAAAGGGATATTTGGAAGCCCATAGAGGGCTCTGGTAAAAAAGGAAATATCTTCCGTTCAAAACTGGAAAGAAGCTTTCTGAGAAACTGCTCTGTGTTCTGTTCATTCATCTCACAGAGTTACATCTTTCCCTTCAAGAAGCCTTTCGCTAAGGCTGTTCTTGTGGAATTGGCAAAGGGATATTTGGAAGCCCATAGAGGGCTATGGTGAAAAAGGAAATATCTTCCGTTCAAAACTGGAAAGAAGCTTTCTGAGAAACTGCTCTGTGTTCTGTTAATTCATCTCACAGAGTTACATCTTTCCCTTCAAGAAGCCTTTCGCTAAGACTGTTCTTGTGGAATTGGCAGAGGGGTATTTGGAAGCCCATAGAGGGCTATGGTGAAAAAGGAAATATCTTCCGTTCAAAACTGGAAAGAAGCTTTCTGAGAAACTGCTCTGTGTTCTGTTAATTCATCTCACAGAGTTACATCTTTCCCTTCAAGAAGCCTTTCGCTAAGGCTGTTCTTGTGGAATTGGCAAAGGGATATTTGGAAGCCCATAGAGGGCTATGGTGAAAAAGGAAATATCTTCCGTTCAAAACTGGAAAGAAGCTTTCTGAGAAACTGCTCTGTGTTCTGATAATTCGTCTCACAGAGTTACATCTTTCCCTTCAAGAAGCCTTTCGCTAAGGCTGTTCTTGTGGAATTGGCAAAGGGATATTCGGAAGCCCATAGAGGGCTATGGTGAAAAAGGAAATATCTTCCGTTCAAAACTGGAAAGAAGCTTTCTGAGAAACTGCTCTGTGTTCTGTTAATTCATCTCACAGAGTTACATCTTTCCCTTCAAGAAGCCTTTCGCTAAGGCTTTTATTTTGGAATTGGCAAAGGGATATTTGGAAGCCCATAGAGGGCTATGGTGAAAAAGGAAATATCTTCCGTTCAAAACTGGAAAGAAGCTTTCTGAGAAACTGCTCTGTGTTCTGTTAATTCATCTCACAGAGTTACATCTTTCCCTTCAAGAAGCCTTTCGCTAAGGCTGTTCTTGTGGAATTGGCAAAGGGATATTTGGAAGCCCATAGAGGGCTATGGTGAAAAAGGAAATATCTTCCGTTCAAAACTGGAAAGAAGCTTTCTGAGAAACTGCTCTGTCTTCTGTTAATTCGTCTCACAGAGTTACATCTTTCCCTTCAAGAAGCCTTTCGCTAAGGCTGTTCTTGTGGAATTGGAAAAGGGATATTTGGAAGCCCATAGAGGGCTATGGTGAAAAAGGAAATATCTTCCGTTCAAAACTGGAAAGAAGCTTTCTGAGAAACTGCTCTGTGTTCTGTTAATTCATCTCACAGAGTTACATCTTTCCCTTCAAGAAGCCTTTCGCTAAGGCTTTTCTTTTGGAATTGGCAAAGGGATATTTGGAAGCCCATAGAGGGCTATGGTGAAAAAGGAAATATCTTCCGTTCAAAACTGGAAAGAAGCTTTCTGAGAAACTGCTCTGTGTTCTGTTAATTCATCTCACAGAGTTACATCTTTCCCTTCAAGAAGCCTTTCGCTAAGGCTGTTCTTGTGGAATTGGCAAAGGGATATTTGGAAGCCCATAGAGGGCTATGGTGAAAAAGGAAATATCTTCCGTACAAAATTGGAAAGAAGCTTTCTGAGAAACTGCTCTGTGTTCTGTTAATTCAACTCACAGAGTTACATCTTTCCCTTCAAGAAGCCTTTCGCTAAGGCTGTTCTTGTGGAATTGGCAAAGGGATATTTGGAAGCCCATAGAGGGCTATGGTGAAAAAGGAAATATCTTCCGTTCAAAACTGGAAAGAAGCTTTCTGAGAAACTGCTCTGTGTTCTGTTAATTCATCTCACAGAGTTACATCTTTCTCTTCAAGAAGCCTTTCGCTAAGGCTGTTCCTGTGGAATTGGCAAAGGGATATTTGGAAGCCGATAGAGGGCTATGGTGAAAAAGGAAATATCTTCCGTTCAAAACTGGAAAGAAGCTTTCTGAGAAACTGCTCTGTGTTCTGTTAATTCGTCTCACAGAGTTACATCTTTCCCTTCAAGAAGCCTTTCGCTAAGGCTGTTCTTGTGGAATTGGCAAAGGGATATTTGGAAGCCCATAGAGGGCTACGGTGAAAAAGGAAATATCTTCCGTTCTAAACTGGAAAGAAGCTTTCTGAGAAACTGCTCTGTGTTCTGTTAATTCATCTCACAGAGTTACATCTTTCCCTTCAAGAAGCCTTTCGCTAAGGCTGTTCTTGTGGAATTGGCAAAGGGATATTTGGAAGCCCATAGAGAGCTATGGTGAAAAAGGAAATATCTTCCGTTCAAAACTGGAAAGAAGCTTTCTGAGAAACTGCTCTGTGTTCAGTTAATTCATCTCACAGAGTTACATCTTTCCCTTCAAGAAGCCTTTCTCTAAGGCTGTTCTTGGGGAATTGGCAAAGGGATATTTGGAAGCCCATAGAGCGCAATGGTGAAAAAGGAAATACCTTCCGTTCAAAACTGGAAAGAAGCTTTCTGAGAAACTGCTCTGTGTTCTGTTAATTCATCTCACAGAGTTACATCTTTCCCTTCAAGAAGCCTTTCGCTAAGGCTGTTCTTGTGGAATTGGCAAAGGGATATTTGGAAGCCCATAGAGGGCTATGGTGAAAAAGGAAATATCTTCCGTTCAAAACTGGAAAGAAGCTTTCTGAGAAACTGCTCTGTGTTCTGTTAATTCGTCTCACAGAGTTACATCTTTCCCTTCAAGAAGCCTTTCGCTAAGGCTGTTCTTGTGGAATTGTCAAAGGGATATTTGGAAGCCCATAGAGGGCTATGGTGAAAAAGGAAATATCTTCCGTTCAAAACTGGAAAGAAGCTTTCTGAGAAACTGCTCTGTGTTCTGTTAATTCATCTCACAGAGTTACATCTTTCCCTTCAAGAAGCCTTTCGCTAAGGCTGTTCTTGTGGAATTGGCAAAGGGATATTTGGAAGCACATGGAGGGCTATGGTGAAAAAGGAAATATCTTCCGTTCAAAACTGGAAAGAAGCTTTCTGAAAATCTGCTCTGTGTTCTGTTAATTCATCTCACAGAGTTACATCTTTCCCTTCAAGAAGCCTTTCGCTAAGGCTGTTCTTGTGGAATTGGCAAAGGGATATTTGGAAGCCCATAGAGGGCTATGGTGAAAAAGGAAATATCTTCCGTACAAAATTGGAAAGAAGCTTTCTGAGAAACTGCTCTGTGTTCTGTTAATTCAACTCACAGAGTTACATCTTTCCCTTCAAGAAGCCTTTCGCTAAGGCTGTTCTTGTGGAATTGGCAAAGGGATATTTGGAAGCCCATAGAGGGCTATGGTGAAAAAGGAAATATCTTCCGTTCAAAACTGGAAAGAAGCTTTCTGAGAAACTGCTCTGTGTTCTGTTAATTCATCTCACAGAGTTACATCTTTCCCTTCAAGAAGCCTTTCGCTAAGGCTGTTCTTGTGGAATTGGCAAAGGGATATTTGGAAGCCCATAGAGGGCTATGGTGAAAAAGGAAATATCTTCCGTTCAAAACTGGAAAGAAGCTTTCTGAGAAACTGCTCTGTGTTCTGTTAATTCGTCTCACAGAGTTACATCTTTCCCTTCAAGAAGCCTTTCGCTAAGGCTGTTCTTGTGGAATTGGCAAAGGGATATTTGGAAGCCCATAGAGGGCTATGGTGAAAAAGGAAATATCTTCCGTTCAAAATTGGAAAGAAGCTTTCTGAGAAACTGCTCTGTGTTCTGTTAATTCATCTCACTGAGTTACATCTTTCCCTTCAAGAAGCCTTTCGCTAAGGCTGTTCTTGTGGAATTGGCAAAGGGATATTTGGAAGCCCATAGAGGGCTATGGTGAAAAAGGAAATATCTTCCGTTCAAAACTGGAAAGAAGCTTTCTGAGAAACTGCTCTGTGTTCTGTTAATTCATCTCACAGAGTTACATCTTTCCCTTCAAGAAGCCTTTCGCTAAGGCTGTTCTTGTGGAATTGGCAGAGGGGTATTTGGAAGCCCATAGAGGGCTATGGTGAAAAAGGAAATATCTTCCGTTCAAAACTGGAAAGAAGCTTTCTGAGAAACTGCTCTGTGTTCTGTTAATTCATCTCACAGAGTTACATCTTTCCCTTCAAGAAGCCTTTCGCTAAGGCTGTTCTTGTGGAATTGGCAGAGGGATATTTGGAAGCCCATAGAGGGCTATGGTGAAAAAGGAAATATCTTCCGTTCAAAACTGGAAAGAAGCTTTCTGAGAAACTGCTCTGTGTTCTGTTAATTCATCTCACAGAGTTACATCTTTCTCTTCAAGAAGCCTTTCGCTAAGGCTGTTCTTGTGGAATTGGCAAAGGGATATTTGGAAGCCGATAGAGGGCTATGGTGAAAAAGGAAATATCTTCCGTTCAAAACTGGAAAGAAGCTTTCTGAGAAACTGCTCTGTGTTCTGTTAATTCGTCTCACAGAGTTACATCTTTCCCTTCAAGAAGCCTTTCGCTAAGGCTGTTCTTGTGGAATTGGCAAAGGGATATTTGGAAGCCCATAGAGGGCTATGGTGAAAAAGGAAATATCTTCCGTTCAAAACTGGAAAGAAGCTTTCTGAGAAACTGCTCTGTGTTCTGTTAATTCATCTCACAGAGTTACATCTTTCCCTTCAAGAAGCCTTTCGCTAAGGCTGTTCTTGTGGAATTGGCAAAGGGATATTTGGAAGCCCATAGAGGGCTATGGTGAAAAAGGAAATATCTTCCGTTCAAAACTGGAAAGAAGCTTTCTGAGAAACTGCTCTGTGTTCTGTTAATTCATCTCACAGAGTTACATCTTTCCCTTCAAGAAGCCTTTTGCTAAGGCTGTTCTTGTGGAATTGGCAAAGGGATATTTGGAAGCCCATAGAGGGCTATGGTGAAAAAGGAAATATCTTCCGTTCAAAACTGGAAAGAAGCTTTCTGAGAAACTGCTCTGTGTTCTGTTAATTCATCTCACAGAGTTACATCTTTCCCTCCAAGAAGCCGTTCGCTAAGGCTGTTCTTGTGGAATTGGCAAAGGGATATTTGGAAGTCCATAGAGGGCTATGGTGAAAAAGGAAATATCTTCCGTTCAAAACTGGAAAGAAGCTTTCTGAGAAACTGCTCTGTGTTCTGTTAATTCATCTCACAGAGTTACATCTTTCCCTTCAAGAAGCCTTTCGCTAAGGCTGTTCTTGTGGAATTGGCAAAGGGATATTTGGAAGCCCGTAGAGGGCTATGGTGAAAAAGGAAATATCTTCCGTTCAAAACTGGAAAGAAGCTTTCTGAGAAACTGCTCTGTGTTCTGTTCATTCATCTCACAGAGTTACATCTTTCCCTTCAAGAAGCCTTTCGCTAAGGCTGTTCTTGTGGAATTGGCAAAGGGATATTTGGAAGCCCATAGAGGGCTATGGTGAAAAAGGAAATATCTTCCGTTCAAAACTGGAAAGAAGCTTTCTGAGAATCTGCTCAGTGTTCTGTTAATTCATCTCACAGAGTTACATCTTTCCCTTCAAGAAGCCTTTCGCTAAGGCTGTTCTTGTGGAATTGGCAAAGGGATATTTGGAAGCCCATAGAGGGCTATGGTGAAAAAGGAAATATCTTCCGTTCAAAACTGGAAAGAAGCTTTCTGAGAAACTGCTCTGTGTTCTGTTAATTCGTCTCACAGAGTTACATCTTTCCCTTCAAGAAGCCTTTCGCTAAGGCTGTTCTTGTGGAATTGGAAAAGGGATATTTGGAAGCCCATAGAGGGCTATGGTGAAAAAGGAAATATCTTCCGTTCAAAACTGGAAAGAAGCTTTCTGAGAAACTGCTCTGTGTTCTGTTAATTCATCTCACAGAGTTACATCTTTCCCTTCAAGAAGCCTTTCGCTAAGGCTTTTCTTTTGGAATTGGCAAAGGGATATTTGGAAGCCCATAGAGGGCTATGGTGAAAAAGGAAATATCTTCCGTTCAAAACTGGAAAGAAGCTTTCTGAGAAACTGCTCTGTGTTCTGTTAATTCATCTCACAGAGTTACATCTTTCCCTTCAAGAAGCCTTTCGCTAAGGCTGTTCTTGTGGAATTGGCAAAGGGATATTTGGAAGCCCATAGAGGGCTATGGTGAAAAAGGAAATATCTTCCGTACAAAATTGGAAAGAAGCTTTCTGAGAAACTGCTCTGTGTTCTGTTAATTCAACTCACAGAGTTACATCTTTCCCTTCAAGAAGCCTTTCGCTAAGGCTGTTCTTGTGGAATTGGCAAAGGGATATTTGGAAGCCCATAGAGGGCTATGGTGAAAAAGGAAATATCTTCCGTTCAAAACTGGAAAGAAGCATTCTGAGAAACTGCTCTGTGTTCTGTTAATTCATCTCACAGAGTTACATCTTTCTCTTCAAGAAGCCTTTCGCTAAGGCTGTTCCTGTGGAATTGGCAAAGGGATATTTGGAAGCCGATAGAGGGCTATGGTGAAAAAGGAAATATCTTCCGTTCAAAACTGGAAAGAAGCTTTCTGAGAAACTGCTCTGTGTTCTGTTAATTCGTCTCACAGAGTTACATCTTTCCCTTCAAGAAGCCTTTCGCTAAGGCTGTTCTTGTGGAATTGGCAAAGGGATATTTGGAAGCCCATAGAGGGCTACGATGAAAAAGGAAATATCTTCCGTTCTAAACTGGAAAGAAGCTTTCTGAGAAACTGCTCTGTGTTCTGTTAATTCATCTCACAGAGTTACATCTTTCCCTTCAAGAAGCCTTTCGCTAAGGCTGTTCTTGTGGAATTGGCAAAGGGATATTTGGAAGCCCATAGAGAGCTATGGTGAAAAAGGAAATATCTTCCGTTCAAAACTGGAAAGAAGCTTTCTGAGAAACTGCTCTGTGTTCTGTTAATTCATCTCACAGAGTTACATCTTTCCCTTCAAGAAGCCTTTCTCTAAGGCTGTTCTTGGGGAATTGGCAAAGGGATATTTGGAAGCCCATAGAGCGCAATGGTGAAAAAGGAAATACCTTCCGTTCAAAACTGGAAAGAAGCTTTCTGAGAAACTGCTCTGTGTTCTGTTAATTCATCTCACAGAGTTACATCTTTCCCTTCAAGAAGCCTTTCGCTAAGGCTGTTCTTGTGGAATTGGCAAAGGGATATTTGGAAGCCCATAGAGGGCTATGGTGAAAAAGGAAATATCTTCCGTTCAAAACTGGAAAGAAGCTTTCTGAGAAACTGCTCTGTGTTCTGTTAATTCGTCTCACAGAGTTACATCTTTCCCTTCAAGAAGCCTTTCGCTAAGGCTGTTCTTGTGGAATTGTCAAAGGGATATTTGGAAGCCCATAGAGGGCTATGGTGAAAAAGGAAATATCTTCCGTTCAAAACTGGAAAGAAGCTTTCTGAGAAACTGCTCTGTGTTTTGTTAATTCATCTCACAGAGTTACATCTTTCCCTTCAAGAAGCCTTTCGCTAAGGCTGTTCTTGTGGAATTGGCAAAGGGATATTTGGAAGCACATGGAGGGCTATGGTGAAAAAGGAAATATCTTCCGTTCAAAACTGGAAAGAAGCTTTCTGAAAATCTGCTCTGTGTTCTGTTAATTCATCTCACAGAGTTACATCTTTCCCTTCAAGAAGCCTTTCGCTAAGGCTGTTCTTGTGGAATTGGCAAAGGGATATTTGGAAGCCCATAGAGGGCTATGGTGAAAAAGGAAATATCTTCCGTACAAAATTGGAAAGAAGCTTTCTGAGAAACTGCTCTGTGTTCTGTTAATTCAACTCACAGAGTTACATCTTTCCCTTCAAGAAGCCTTTCGCTAAGGCTGTTCTTGTGGAATTGGCAAAGGGATATTTGGAAGCCCATAGAGGGCTATGGTGAAAAAGGAAATATCTTCCGTTCAAAACTGGAAAGAAGCTTTCTGAGAAACTGCTCTGTGTTCTGTTAATTCATCTCACAGAGTTACATCTTTCCCTTCAAGAAGCCTTTCGCTAAGGCTGTTCTTGTGGAATTGGCAAAGGGATATTTGGAAGCCCATAGAGGGCTATGGTGAAAAAGGAAATATCTTCCGTTCAAAACTGGAAAGAAGCTTTCTGAGAAACTGCTCTGTGTTCTGTTAATTCGTCTCACAGAGTTACATCTTTCCCTTCAAGAAGCCTTTCGCTAAGGCTGTTCTTGTGGAATTGGCAAAGGGATATTTGGAAGCCCATAGAGGGCTATGGTGAAAAAGGAAATATCTTCCGTTCAAAATTGGAAAGAAGCTTTCTGAGAAACTGCTCTGTGTTCTGTTAATTCATCTCACTGAGTTACATCTTTCCCTTCAAGAAGCCTTTCGCTAAGGCTGTTCTTGTGGAATTGGCAAAGGGATATTTGGAAGCCCATAGAGGGCTATGGTGAAAAAGGAAATATCTTCCGTTCAAAACTGGAAAGAAGCTTTCTGAGAAACTGCTCTGTGTTCTGTTAATTCATCTCACAGAGTTACATCTTTCCCTTCAAGAAGCCTTTCGCTAAGGCTGTTCTTGTGGAATTGGCAGAGGGGTATTTGGAAGCCCATAGAGGGCTATGGTGAAAAAGGAAATATCTTCCGTTCAAAACTGGAAAGAAGCTTTCTGAGAAACTGCTCTGTGTTCTGTTAATTCATCTCACAGAATTACATCTTTCCCTTCAAGAAGCCTTTCGCTAAGGCTGTTCTTGTGGAATTGGCAAAGGGATATTTGGAAGCCCGTAGAGGGCTATGGTGAAAAAGGAAATATCTTCCGTTCAAAACTGGAAAGAAGCTTTCTGAGAAACTGCTCTGTGTTCTGTTAATTCGTCTCACAGAGTTACATCTTTCCCTTCAAGAAGCCTTTCGCTAAGGCTGTTCTTGTGGAATTGGCAAAGGGATATTCGGAAGCCCATAGAGGGCTATGGTGAAAAAGGAAATATCTTCCGTTCAAAACTGGAAAGAAGCTTTCTGAGAAACTGCTCTGTGTTCTGTTAATTCATCTCACTGAGTTACATCTTTCCCTTCAAGAAGCCTTTCGCTAAGGCTGTTCTTGTGGAATTGGCAAAGGGATATTTGGAAGCCCATAGAGGGCTATGGTGAAAAAGGAAATATCTTCCGTTCAAAACTGGAAAGAAGCTTTCTGAGAAACTGCTCTGTGTTCTGTTAATTCATCTCACAGAGTTACATCTTTCCCTTCAAGAAGCCTTTCGCTAAGGCTGTTCTTGTGGAATTGGCAGAGGGGTATTTGGAAGCCCATAGAGGGCTATGGTGAAAAAGGAAATATCTTCCGTTCAAAACTGGAAAGAAGCTTTCTGAGAAACTGCTCTGTGTTCTGTTAATTAATCTCACAGAGTTACATCTTTCCCTTCAAGAAGCCTTTCGCTAAGGCTGTTCTTGTGGAATTGGCAAAGGGATATTTGGAAGCCCGTAGAGAGCTATGGTGAAAAAGGAAATATCTTCCGTTCAAAACTGGAAAGAAGCTTTCTGAGAAACTGCTCTGTGTTCTGTTCATTCGTCTCACACAGTTACATCTTTCCCTTCAAGAAGCCTTTCGCTAAGGCTGTTCTTGTGGAATTGGCAAAGGGATATTCGGAAGCCCATAGAGGGCTATGGTGAAAAAGGAAATATCTTCCGTTCAAAACTGGAAAGAAGCTTTCTGAGAAACTGCTCTGTGTTCTGTTAATTCATCTCACAGAGTTACATCTTTCCCTTCAAGAAGTCTTTCGCTAAGGCTGTTCTTGTGGAATTGGCAAAGGGATATTTGGAAGCCCATAGAGGGCTATGGTGAAAAAGGAAATATCTTCCGTACAAAATTGGAAAGAAGCTTTCTGAAAATCTGCTCTGTGTTCTGTTAATTCATCTCACAGAGTTACATCTTTCCCTTCAAGAAGCCTTTCGCTAAGGCTGTTCTTGTGGAATTGGCAAAGGGATATTTGGAAGCCCATAGAGGGCTCTGGTGAAAAAGGAAATATCTTCCGTTCAAAACTGGAAAGAAGCTTTCTGAGAAACTGCTCTGTGTTCTGTTAATTCATCTCACTGAGTTACATCTTTCGCTTCAAGAAGCCTTTCGCTAAGGCTGTTCTTGTGGAATTGGCAAAGGGATATTTGGAAGCCCATAGAGGGCTCTGGTGAAAAAGGAAATATCTTCCGTTCAAAACTGGAAAGAAGCTTTCTGAGAAACTGCTCTGTGTTCTGTTCATTCATCTCACAGAGTTACATCTTTCCCTTCAAGAAGCCTTTCGCTAAGGCTGTTCTTGTGGAATTGGCAAAGGGATATTTGGAAGCCCATAGAGGGCTATGGTGAAAAAGGAAATATCTTCCGTTCAAAACTGGAAAGAAGCTTTCTGAGAAACTGCTCTGTGTTCTGTTAATTCATCTCACAGAGTTACATCTTTCCCTTCAAGAAGCCTTTCGCTAAGGCTGTTCTTGTGGAATTGGCAAAGGGATATTTGGAAGCCCATAGAGGGCTATGGTGAAAAAGGAAATATCTTCCGTTCAAAACTGGAAAGAAGCTTTCTGAGAAACTGCTCTGTGTTCTGTTAATTCATCTCACAGAGTTACATCTTTCCCTTCAGGAAGCCTTTCGCTAAGGCTGTTCTTGTGGAATTGGCAAAGGGATATTTGGAAGCCCATAGAGGGCTATGGTGAAAAAGGAAATATCTTCCGTTCAAAACTGGAAAGAAGCTTTCTGAGACACTGCTCTGTGTTCTGTTAATTCATCTCACAGAGTTACATCTTTCCCTTCAAGAAGCCTTTCGCTAAGGCTGTTCTTGTGGAATTGGCAAAGGGATATTTGGAAGCCCGTAGAGGGCTATGGTGAAAAAGGAAATATCTTCCGTTCAAAACTGGAAAGAAGCTTTCTGAGAAACTGCTCTGTGTTCTGTTCATTCATCTCACAGAGTTACATCTTTCCCTTCAAGAAGCCTTTCGCTAAGGCTGTTCTTGTGGAATTGGCAAAGGGATATTTGGAAGCCCATAGAGGGCTATGGTGAAAAAGGAAATATCTTCCGTTCAAAACTGGAAAGAAGCTTTCTGAGAAACTGCTCTGTGTTCTGTTAATTCATCTCACAGAGTTACATCTTTCCCTTCAAGAAGCCTTTCGCTAAGGCTGTTCTTGTGGAATTGGCAAAGGGATATTTGGAAGCCCATAGAGGGCTATGGTGAAAAAGGAAATATCTTCCGTTCAAAACTGGAAAGAAGCTTTCTGAGAAACTGCTCTGTGTTCTGTTAATTCATCTCACAGAGTTACATCTTTCCCTTCAGGAAGCCTTTCGCTAAGGCTGTTCTTGTGGAATTGGCAAAGGGATATTTGGAAGCCCATAGAGGGCTATGGTGAAAAAGGAAATATCTTCCGTTCAAAACTGGAAAGAAGCTTTCTGAGACACTGCTCTGTGTTCTGTTAATTCATCTCACAGAGTTACATCTTTCCCTTCAAGAAGCCTTTCGCTAAGGCTGTTCTTGTGGAATTGGCAAAGGGATATTCGGAAGCCCATAGAGGGCTATGGTGAAAAAGGAAATATCTTCCGTTCAAAACTGGAAAGAAGCTTTCTGAGAAACTGCTCTGTGTTCTGTTAATTCGTCTCACAGAGTTACATCTTTCCCTTCAAGAAGCCTTTCGCTAAGGCTGTTCTTGTGGAATTGGCAAAGGGATATTTGGAAGCCCATAGAGGGCTATGGTGAAAAAGGAAATATCTTCCGTTCAAAACTGGAAAGAAGCTTTCTGAGAAACTGCTCTGTGTTCTGTTAATTCATCTCACAGAGTTACATCTTTCCCTTCAAGAAGCCTTTCGCTAAGGCTTTTCTTTTGGAATTGGCAAAGGGATATTTGGAAGCCCATAGAGGGTTATGGTGAAAAAGGAAATATCTTCCGTTCAAAACTGGAAAGAAGCTTTCTGAGAAACTGCTCTGTGTTCTGTTAATTCATCTCACAGAGTTACATCTTTCCCTTCAAGAAGCCTTTCGCTAAGGCTGTTCTTGTGGAATTGGCAAAGGGATATTTGGAAGCCCATAGAGGGCTATGGTGAAAAAGGAAATATCTTCCGTACAAAATTGGAAAGAAGCTTTCTGAAAATCTGCTCTGTGTTCTGTTAATTCATCTCACAGAGTTACATCTTTCCCTTCAAGAAGCCTTTCGCTAAGGCTGTTCTTGTGGAATTGGCAAAGGGATATTTGGAAGCCCATAGAGGGCTCTGGTAAAAAAGGAAATATCTTCCGTTCAAAACTGGAAAGAAGCTTTCTGAGAAACTGCTCTGTGTTCTGTTCATTCATCTCACAGAGTTACATCTTTCCCTTCAAGAAGCCTTTCGCTAAGGCTGTTCTTGTGGAATTGGCAAAGGGATATTTGGAAGCCCATAGAGGGCTATGGTGAAAAAGGAAATATCTTCCGTTCAAAACTGGAAAGAAGCTTTCTGAGAAACTGCTCTGTGTTCTGTTAATTCATCTCACAGAGTTACATCTTTCCCTTCAAGAAGCCTTTCGCTAAGACTGTTCTTGTGGAATTGGCAGAGGGGTATTTGGAAGCCCATAGAGGGCTATGGTGAAAAAGGAAATATCTTCCGTTCAAAACTGGAAAGAAGCTTTCTGAGAAACTGCTCTGTGTTCTGTTAATTCATCTCACAGAGTTACATCTTTCCCTTCAAGAAGCCTTTCGCTAAGGCTGTTCTTGTGGAATTGGCAAAGGGATATTTGGAAGCCCATAGAGGGCTATGGTGAAAAAGGAAATATCTTCCGTTCAAAACTGGAAAGAAGCTTTCTGAGAAACTGCTCTGTGTTCTGATAATTCGTCTCACAGAGTTACATCTTTCCCTTCAAGAAGCCTTTCGCTAAGGCTGTTCTTGTGGAATTGGCAAAGGGATATTCGGAAGCCCATAGAGGGCTATGGTGAAAAAGGAAATATCTTCCGTTCAAAACTGGAAAGAAGCTTTCTGAGAAACTGCTCTGTGTTCTGTTAATTCATCTCACAGAGTTACATCTTTCCCTTCAAGAAGCCTTTCGCTAAGGCTTTTATTTTGGAATTGGCAAAGGGATATTTGGAAGCCCATAGAGGGCTATGGTGAAAAAGGAAATATCTTCCGTTCAAAACTGGAAAGAAGCTTTCTGAGAAACTGCTCTGTGTTCTGTTAATTCATCTCACAGAGTTACATCTTTCCCTTCAAGAAGCCTTTCGCTAAGGCTGTTCTTGTGGAATTGGCAAAGGGATATTTGGAAGCCCATAGAGGGCTATGGTGAAAAAGGAAATATCTTCCGTTCAAAACTGGAAAGAAGCTTTCTGAGAAACTGCTCTGTCTTCTGTTAATTCGTCTCACAGAGTTACATCTTTCCCTTCAAGAAGCCTTTCGCTAAGGCTGTTCTTGTGGAATTGGAAAAGGGATATTTGGAAGCCCATAGAGGGCTATGGTGAAAAAGGAAATATCTTCCGTTCAAAACTGGAAAGAAGCTTTCTGAGAAACTGCTCTGTGTTCTGTTAATTCATCTCACAGAGTTACATCTTTCCCTTCAAGAAGCCTTTCGCTAAGGCTTTTCTTTTGGAATTGGCAAAGGGATATTTGGAAGCCCATAGAGGGCTATGGTGAAAAAGGAAATATCTTCCGTTCAAAACTGGAAAGAAGCTTTCTGAGAAACTGCTCTGTGTTCTGTTAATTCATCTCACAGAGTTACATCTTTCCCTTCAAGAAGCCTTTCGCTAAGGCTGTTCTTGTGGAATTGGCAAAGGGATATTTGGAAGCCCATAGAGGGCTCTGGTGAAAAAGGAAATATCTTCCGTACAAAATTGGAAAGAAGCTTTCTGAGAAACTGCTCTGTGTTCTGTTAATTCAACTCACAGAGTTACATCTTTCCCTTCAAGAAGCCTTTCGCTAAGGCTGTTCTTGTGGAATTGGCAAAGGGATATTTGGAAGCCCATAGAGGGCTATGGTGAAAAAGGAAATATCTTCCGTTCAAAACTGGAAAGAAGCTTTCTGAGAAACTGCTCTGTGTTCTGTTAATTCATCTCACAGAGTTACATCTTTCTCTTCAAGAAGCCTTTCGCTAAGGCTGTTCCTGTGGAATTGGCAAAGGGATATTTGGAAGCCGATAGAGGGCTATGGTGAAAAAGGAAATATCTTCCGTTCAAAACTGGAAAGAAGCTTTCTGAGAAACTGCTCTGTGTTCTGTTAATTCGTCTCACAGAGTTACATCTTTCCCTTCAAGAAGCCTTTCGCTAAGGCTGTTCTTGTGGAATTGGCAAAGGGATATTTGGAAGCCCATAGAGGGCTACGGTGAAAAAGGAAATATCTTCCGTTCTAAACTGGAAAGAAGCTTTCTGAGAAACTGCTCTGTGTTCTGTTAATTCATCTCACAGAGTTACATCTTTCCCTTCAAGAAGCCTTTCGCTAAGGCTGTTCTTGTGGAATTGGCAAAGGGATATTTGGAAGCCCATAGAGAGCTATGGTGAAAAAGGAAATATCTTCCGTTCAAAACTGGAAAGAAGCTTTCTGAGAAACTGCTCTGTGTTCAGTTAATTCATCTCACAGAGTTACATCTTTCCCTTCAAGAAGCCTTTCTCTAAGGCTGTTCTTGGGGAATTGGCAAAGGGATATTTGGAAGCCCATAGAGCGCAATGGTGAAAAAGGAAATACCTTCCGTTCAAAACTGGAAAGAAGCTTTCTGAGAAACTGCTCTGTGTTCTGTTAATTCATCTCACAGAGTTACATCTTTCCCTTCAAGAAGCCTTTCGCTAAGGCTGTTCTTGTGGAATTGGCAAAGGGATATTTGGAAGCCCATAGAGGGCTATGGTGAAAAAGGAAATATCTTCCGTTCAAAACTGGAAAGAAGCTTTCTGAGAAACTGCTCTGTGTTCTGTTAATTCGTCTCACAGAGTTACATCTTTCCCTTCAAGAAGCCTTTCGCTAAGGCTGTTCTTGTGGAATTGTCAAAGGGATATTTGGAAGCCCATAGAGGGCTATGGTGAAAAAGGAAATATCTTCCGTTCAAAACTGGAAAGAAGCTTTCTGAGAAACTGCTCTGTGTTCTGTTAATTCATCTCACAGAGTTACATCTTTCCCTTCAAGAAGCCTTTCGCTAAGGCTGTTCTTGTGGAATTGGCAAAGGGATATTTGGAAGCACATGGAGGGCTATGGTGAAAAAGGAAATATCTTCCGTTCAAAACTGGAAAGAAGCTTTCTGAAAATCTGCTCTGTGTTCTGTTAATTCATCTCACAGAGTTACATCTTTCCCTTCAAGAAGCCTTTCGCTAAGGCTGTTCTTGTGGAATTGGCAAAGGGATATTTGGAAGCCCATAGAGGGCTATGGTGAAAAAGGAAATATCTTCCGTACAAAATTGGAAAGAAGCTTTCTGAGAAACTGCTCTGTGTTCTGTTAATTCAACTCACAGAGTTACATCTTTCCCTTCAAGAAGCCTTTCGCTAAGGCTGTTCTTGTGGAATTGGCAAAGGGATATTTGGAAGCCCATAGAGGGCTATGGTGAAAAAGGAAATATCTTCCGTTCAAAACTGGAAAGAAGCTTTCTGAGAAACTGCTCTGTGTTCTGTTAATTCATCTCACAGAGTTACATCTTTCCCTTCAAGAAGCCTTTCGCTAAGGCTGTTCTTGTGGAATTGGCAAAGGGATATTTGGAAGCCCATAGAGGGCTATGGTGAAAAAGGAAATATCTTCCGTTCAAAACTGGAAAGAAGCTTTCTGAGAAACTGCTCTGTGTTCTGTTAATTCGTCTCACAGAGTTACATCTTTCCCTTCAAGAAGCCTTTCGCTAAGGCTGTTCTTGTGGAATTGGCAAAGGGATATTTGGAAGCCCATAGAGGGCTATGGTGAAAAAGGAAATATCTTCCGTTCAAAATTGGAAAGAAGCTTTCTGAGAAACTGCTCTGTGTTCTGTTAATTCATCTCACTGAGTTACATCTTTCCCTTCAAGAAGCCTTTCGCTAAGGCTGTTCTTGTGGAATTGGCAAAGGGATATTTGGAAGCCCATAGAGGGCTATGGTGAAAAAGGAAATATCTTCCGTTCAAAACTGGAAAGAAGCTTTCTGAGAAACTGCTCTGTGTTCTGTTAATTCATCTCACAGAGTTACATCTTTCCCTTCAAGAAGCCTTTCGCTAAGGCTGTTCTTGTGGAATTGGCAGAGGGGTATTTGGAAGCCCATAGAGGGCTATGGTGAAAAAGGAAATATCTTCCGTTCAAAACTGGAAAGAAGCTTTCTGAGAAACTGCTCTGTGTTCTGTTAATTCATCTCACAGAGTTACATCTTTCCCTTCAAGAAGCCTTTCGCTAAGGCTGTTCTTGTGGAATTGGCAGAGGGATATTTGGAAGCCCATAGAGGGCTATGGTGAAAAAGGAAATATCTTCCGTTCAAAACTGGAAAGAAGCTTTCTGAGAAACTGCTCTGTGTTCTGTTAATTCATCTCACAGAGTTACATCTTTCTCTTCAAGAAGCCTTTCGCTAAGGCTGTTCTTGTGGAATTGGCAAAGGGATATTTGGAAGCCGATAGAGGGCTATGGTGAAAAAGGAAATATCTTCCGTTCAAAACTGGAAAGAAGCTTTCTGAGAAACTGCTCTGTGTTCTGTTAATTCGTCTCACAGAGTTACATCTTTCCCTTCAAGAAGCCTTTCGCTAAGGCTGTTCTTGTGGAATTGGCAAAGGGATATTTGGAAGCCCATAGAGGGCTATGGTGAAAAAGGAAATATCTTCCGTTCAAAACTGGAAAGAAGCTTTCTGAGAAACTGCTCTGTGTTCTGTTAATTCATCTCACAGAGTTACATCTTTCCCTTCAAGAAGCCTTTCGCTAAGGCTGTTCTTGTGGAATTGGCAAAGGGATATTTGGAAGCCCATAGAGGGCTATGGTGAAAAAGGAAATATCTTCCGTTCAAAACTGGAAAGAAGCTTTCTGAGAAACTGCTCTGTGTTCTGTTAATTCATCTCACAGAGTTACATCTTTCCCTTCAAGAAGCCTTTTGCTAAGGCTGTTCTTGTGGAATTGGCAAAGGGATATTTGGAAGCCCATAGAGGGCTATGGTGAAAAAGGAAATATCTTCCGTTCAAAACTGGAAAGAAGCTTTCTGAGAAACTGCTCTGTGTTCTGTTAATTCATCTCACAGAGTTACATCTTTCCCTCCAAGAAGCCGTTCGCTAAGGCTGTTCTTGTGGAATTGGCAAAGGGATATTTGGAAGTCCATAGAGGGCTATGGTGAAAAAGGAAATATCTTCCGTTCAAAACTGGAAAGAAGCTTTCTGAGAAACTGCTCTGTGTTCTGTTAATTCATCTCACAGAGTTACATCTTTCCCTTCAAGAAGCCTTTCGCTAAGGCTGTTCTTGTGGAATTGGCAAAGGGATATTTGGAAGCCCGTAGAGGGCTATGGTGAAAAAGGAAATATCTTCCGTTCAAAACTGGAAAGAAGCTTTCTGAGAAACTGCTCTGTGTTCTGTTCATTCATCTCACAGAGTTACATCTTTCCCTTCAAGAAGCCTTTCGCTAAGGCTGTTCTTGTGGAATTGGCAAAGGGATATTTGGAAGCCCATAGAGGGCTATGGTGAAAAAGGAAATATCTTCCGTTCAAAACTGGAAAGAAGCTTTCTGAGAAACTGCTCAGTGTTCTGTTAATTCATCTCACAGAGTTACATCTTTCCCTTCAAGAAGCCTTTCGCTAAGGCTGTTCTTGTGGAATTGGCAAAGGGATATTTGGAAGCCCATAGAGGGCTATGGTGAAAAAGGAAATATCTTCCGTTCAAAACTGGAAAGAAGCTTTCTGAGAAACTGCTCTGTGTTCTGTTAATTAATCTCACAGAGTTACATCTTTCCCTTCAAGAAGCCTTTCGCTAAGGCTGTTCTTGTGGAATTGGCAAAGGGATATTTGGAAGCCCGTAGAGGGCTATGGTGAAAAAGGAAATATCTTCCGTTCAAAACTGGAAAGAAGCTTTCTGAGAAACTGCTCTGTGTTCTGTTAATTCGTCTCACAGAGTTACATCTTTCCCTTCAAGAAGCCTTTCGCTAAGGCTGTTCTTGTGGAATTGGCAAAGGGATATTCGGAAGCCCATAGAGGGCTATGGTGAAAAAGGAAATATCTTCCGTTCAAAACTGGAAAGAAGCTTTCTGAGAAACTGCTCTGTGTTCTGTTAATTCATCTCACTGAGTTACATCTTTCCCTTCAAGAAGCCTTTCGCTAAGGCTGTTCTTGTGGAATTGGCAAAGGGATATTTGGAAGCCCATAGAGGGCTATGGTGAAAAAGGAAATATCTTCCGTTCAAAACTGGAAAGAAGCTTTCTGAGAAACTGCTCTGTGTTCTGTTAATTCATCTCACAGAGTTACATCTTTCCCTTCAAGAAGCCTTTCGCTAAGGCTGTTCTTGTGGAATTGGCAGAGGGGTATTTGGAAGCCCATAGAGGGCTATGGTGAAAAAGGAAATATCTTCCGTTCAAAACTGGAAAGAAGCTTTCTGAGAAACTGCTCTGTGTTCTGTTAATTCATCTCACAGAGTTACATCTTTCCCTTCAAGAAGCCTTTCGCTAAGGCTGTTCTTGTGGAATTGGCAAAGGGATATTTGGAAGCCCGTAGAGGGCTATGGTGAAAAAGGAAATATCTTCCGTTCAAAACTGGAAAGAAGCTTTCTGAGAAACTGCTCTGTGTTCTGTTAATTCGTCTCACAGAGTTACATCTTTCCCTTCAAGAAGCCTTTCGCTAAGGCTGTTCTTGTGGAATTGGCAAAGGGATATTCGGAAGCCCATAGAGGGCTATGGTGAAAAAGGAAATATCTTCCGTTCAAAACTGGAAAGAAGCTTTCTGAGAAACTGCTCTGTGTTCTGTTAATTCATCTCACAGAGTTACATCTTTCCCTTCAAGAAGTCTTTCGCTAAGGCTGTTCTTGTGGAATTGGCAAAGGGATATTTGGAAGCCCATAGAGGGCTATGGTGAAAAAGGAAATATCTTCCGTACAAAATTGGAAAGAAGCTTTCTGAAAATCTGCTCTGTGTTCTGTTAATTCATCTCACAGAGTTACATCTTTCCCTTCAAGAAGCCTTTCGCTAAGGCTGTTCTTGTGGAATTGGCAAAGGGATATTTGGAAGCCCATAGAGGGCTCTGGTGAAAAAGGAAATATCTTCCGTTCAAAACTGGAAAGAAACTTTCTGAGAAACTGCTCTGTGTTCTGTTAATTCATCTCACAGAGTTACATCTTTCGCTTCAAGAAGCCTTTCGCTAAGGCTGTTCTTGTGGAATTGGCAAAGGGATATTTGGAAGCCCATAGAGGGCTCTGGTGAAAAAGGAAATATCTTCCGTTCAAAACTGGAAAGAAGCTTTCTGAGAAACTGCTCTGTGTTCTGTTCATTCATCTCACAGAGTTACATCTTTCCCTTCAAGAAGCCTTTCGCTAAGGCTGTTCTTGTGGAATTGGCAAAGGGATATTTGGAAGCCCATAGAGGGCTATGGTGAAAAAGGAAATATCTTCCGTTCAAAACTGGAAAGAAGCTTTCTGAGAAACTGCTCTGTGTTCTGTTAATTCATCTCACAGAGTTACATCTTTCCCTTCAAGAAGCCTTTCGCTAAGGCTGTTCTTGTGGAATTGGCAAAGGGATATTTGGAAGCCCATAGAGGGCTATGGTGAAAAAGGAAATATCTTCCGTTCAAAACTGGAAAGAAGCTTTCTGAGAAACTGCTCTGTGTTCTGTTAATTCATCTCACAGAGTTACATCTTTCCCTTCAAGAAGCCTTTCGCTAAGGCTGTTCTTGTGGAATTGGCAAAGGGATATTTGGAAGCCCATAGAGGGCTATGGTGAAAAAGGAAATATCTTCCGTTCAAAACTGGAAAGAAGCTTTCTGAGAAACTGCTCTGTGTTCTGTTAATTCATCTCACAGAGTTACATCTTTCCCTTCAAGAAGCCTTTCGCTAAGGCTGTTCTTGTGGAATTGGCAGAGGGATATTTGGAAGCCCATAGAGGGCTATGGTCAAAAAGGAAATATCTTCCGTTCAAAACTGGAAAGAAGCTTTCTGAGAAACTGCTCTGTGTTCTGTTAATTCATCTCACAGAGTTACATCTTTCTCTTCAAGAAGCCTTTCGCTAAGGCTGTTCTTGTGGAATTGGCAAAGGGATATTTGGAAGCCGATAGAGGGCTATGGTGAAAAAGGAAATATCTTCCGTTCAAAACTGGAAAGAAGCTTTCTGAGAAACTGCTCTGTGTTCTGTTAATTCGTCTCACAGAGTTACATCTTTCCCTTCAAGAAGCCTTTCGCTAAGGCTGTTCTTGTGGAATTGGCAAAGGGATATTTGGAAGCCCATAGAGGGCTATGGTGAAAAAGGAAATATCTTCCGTTCAAAACTGGAAAGAAGCTTTCTGAGAAACTGCTCTGTGTTCTGTTAATTCATCTCACAGAGTTACATCTTTCCCTCCAAGAAGCCGTTCGCTAAGGCTGTTCTTGTGGAATTGGCAAAGGGATATTTGGAAGTCCATAGAGGGCTATGGTGAAAAAGGAAATATCTTCCGTTCAAAACTGGAAAGAAGCTTTCTGAGAAACTGCTCTGTGTTCTGTTAATTCATCTCACAGAGTTACATCTTTCCCTTCAAGAAGCCTTTCGCTAAGGCTGTTCTTGTGGAATTGGCAAAGGGATATTTGGAAGCCCGTAGAGGGCTATGGTGAAAAAGGAAATATCTTCCGTTCAAAACTGGAAAGAAGCTTTCTGAGAAACTGCTCTGTGTTCTGTTCATTCATCTCACAGAGTTACATCTTTCCCTTCAAGAAGCCTTTCGCTAAGGCTGTTCTTGTGGAATTGGCAAAGGGATATTTGGAAGCCCATAGAGGGCTATGGTGAAAAAGGAAATATCTTCCGTTCAAAACTGGAAAGAAGCTTTCTGAGAAACTGCTCAGTGTTCTGTTAATTCATCTCACAGAGATACATCTTTCCCTTCAAGAAGCCTTTCGCTAAGGCTGTTCTTGTGGAATTGGCAAAGGGATATTTGGAAGCCCATAGAGGGCTATGGTGAAAAAGGAAATATCTTCCGTTCAAAACTGGAAAGAAGCTTTCTGAGAAACTGCTCTGTGTTCTGTTAATTCATCTCACAGAGTTACATCTTTCCCTTCAAGAAGCCTTTCGCTAAGGCTGTTCTTGTGGAATTGGCAAAGGGATATTTGGAAGCCCGTAGAGGGCTATGGTGAAAAAGGAAATATCTTCCGTTCAAAACTGGAAAGAAGCTTTCTGAGAAACTGCTCTGTGTTCTGTTCATTCATCTCACAGAGTTACATCTTTCCCTTCAAGAAGCCTTTCGCTAAGGCTGTTCTTGTGGAATTGGCAAAGGGATATTTGGAAGCCCATAGAGGGCTATGGTGAAAAAGGAAATATCTTCCGTTCAAAACTGGAAAGAAGCTTTCTGAGAAACTGCTCTGTGTTCTGTTAATTCATCTCACAGAGTTACATCTTTCCCTTCAAGAAGCCTTTCGCTAAGGCTGTTCTTGTGGAATTGGCAAAGGGATATTTGGAAGCCCATAGAGGGCTATGGTGAAAAAGGAAATATCTTCCGTTCAAAACTGGAAAGAAGCTTTCTGAGAAACTGCTCTGTGTTCTGTTAATTCATCTCACAGAGTTACATCTTTCCCTTCAGGAAGCCTTTCGCTAAGGCTGTTCTTGTGGAATTGGCAAAGGGATATTTGGAAGCCCATAGAGGGCTATGGTGAAAAAGGAAATATCTTCCGTTCAAAACAGGAAAGAAGCTTTCTGAGACACTGCTCTGTGTTCTGTTAATTCATCTCACAGAGTTACATCTTTCCCTTCAAGAAGCCTTTCGCTAAGGCTGTTCTTGTGGAATTGGCAAAGGGATATTTGGAAGCCCATAGAGGGCTATGGTGAAAAAGGAAATATCTTCCGTTCAAAACTGGAAAGAAGCTTTCTGAGAAACTGCTCTGTGTTCTGTTAATTCATCTCACAGAGTTACATCTTTCCCTTCAAGAAGCCTTTCGCTAAGACTGTTCTTGTGGAATTGGCAAAGGGATATTTGGAAGCCCATAGAGGGCTATGGTGAAAAAGGAAATATCTTCCGTTCAAAACTGGAAAGAAGCTTTCTGAGAAACTGCTCTGTGTTCTGTTAATTCATCTCACAGAGTTACATCTTTCCCTTCAAGAAGCCTTTCGCTAAGGCTGTTCTTGTGGAATTGGCAAAGGGATATTTGGAAGCCCATAGAGGGCTATGGTGAAAAAGGAAATATCTTCCGTTCAAAACTGGAAAGAAGCTTTCTGAAAATCTGCTCTGTGTTCTGTTAATTCATCTCACAGAGTTACATCTTTCCCTTCAAGAAGCCTTTCGCTAAGGCTGTTCTTGTGGAATTGGCAAAGGGATATTTGGAAGCCCATAGAGGGCTATGGTGAAAAAGGAAATATCTTCCGTACAAAATTGGAAGGAAGCTTTCTGAGAAACTGCTCTGTGTTCTGTTAATTCAACTCACAGAGTTACATCTTTCCCTTCAAGAAGCCTTTCGCTAAGGCTGTTCTTGTGGAATTGGCAAAGGGATATTTGGAAGCCCATAGAGGGCTATGGTGAAAAAGGAAATATCTTCCGTTCAAAACTGGAAAGAAGCTTTCTGAGAAACTGCTCTGTGTTCTGTTAATTCATCTCACAGAGTTACATCTTTCCCTTCAAGAAGCCTTTCGCTAAGACTGTTCTTGTGGAATTGGCAGAGGGGTATTTGGAAGCCCATAGAGGGCTATGGTGAAAAAGGAAATATCTTCCGTTCAAAACTGGAAAGAAGCTTTCTGAGAAACTGCTCTGTGTTCTGTTAATTCATCTCACAGAGTTACATCTTTCCCTTCAAGAAGCCTTTCGCTAAGGCTGTTCTTGTGGAATTTGCAAAGGGATATTTGGAAGCCCATAGAGGGCTATGGTGAAAAAGGAAATATCTTCCGTTCAAAACTGGAAAGAAGCTTTCTGAGAAACTGCTCTGTGTTCTGTTAATTCGTCTCACAGAGTTACATCTTTCCCTTCAAGAAGCCTTTCGCTAAGGCTGTTCTTGTTTAATTGGCAAAGGGATATTCGGAAGCCCATAGAGGGCTATGGTGAAAAAGGAAATATCTTCCGTTCAAAACTGGAAAGAAGCTTTCTGAGAAACTGCTCTGTGTTCTGTTAATTCATCTCACAGAGTTACATCTTTCCCTTCAAGAATCCTTTCGCTAAGGCTTTTCTTTTGGAATTGGCAAAGGGATATTTGGAAGCCCATAGAGGGCTATGGTGAAAAAGGAAATATCTTCCGTTCAAAACTGGAAAGAAGCTTTCTGAAAACTGCTCTGTGTTCTGTTCATTCATCTCACAGAGTTACATCTTTCCCTTCAAGAAGCCTTTCGCTAAGGCTGTTCTTGTGGAATTGGCAAAGGGATATTTGGAAGCCCATAGAGGGCTATGGTGAAAAAGGAAATATCTTCCGTTCAAAACTGGAAAGAAGCTTTCTGAGAAACTGCTCTGTGTTCTGTTAATTCATCTCACAGAGTTACATCTTTCCCTTCAAGAAGCCTTTCGCTAAGGCTGTTCTTGTGTAATTGGCAAAGGGATATTTGGAAGCCCATAGAGGGCTATGGTGAAAAAGGAAATATCTTCCGTTCAAAACTGGAAAGAAGCTTTCTGAGAAACTGCTCTGTGTTCTGTTAATTCATCTCACAGAGTTACATCTTTCCCTTCAGGAAGCCTTTCGCTAAGGCTGTTCTTGTGGAATTGGCAAAGGGATATTTGGAAGCCCATAGAGGGCTATGGTGAAAAAGGAAATATCTTCCGTTCAAAACTGGAAAGAAGCTTTCTGAGACACTGCCCTGTGTTCTGTTAATTCATCTCACAGAGTTACATCTTTCCCTTCAAGAAGCCTTTCGCTAAGGCTGTTCTTGTGGAATTGGCAAAGGGATATTTGGAAGCCCATAGAGGGCTATGGTGAAAAAGGAAATATCTTCCGTTCAAAACTGGAAAGAAGCATTCTGAGAAACTGCTCTGTGTTCTGTTAGTTCATCTCACAGAGTTACATCTTTCCCTTCAAGAAGCCTTTCGCTAAGGCTGTTCTTGTGGAATTGGCAAAGGGATATTTGGAAGCCCATAGAGGGCTATGGTGAAAAAGGAAATATCTTCCGTTCAAAACTGGAAAGAAGCTTTCTGAGAAACTGCTCTGTGTTCTGTTAATTCATCTCACAAAGTTACATCTTTCCCTTCAAGAAGCCTTTCGCTAAGGCTGTTCTTGTGGAATTGGCAAAGGGATATTTGGAAGCCCTTAGAGGGCTATGGTGAAAAAGGAAATATCTTCCGTTCAAAACTGGAAAGAAGCCTTCTGAGAAACTGCTCTGTGTTCTGTTAATTCATCTCACAGAGTTACATCTTTCCCTTCAAGAAGCCTTTCGCTAAGGCTGTTCTTGTGGAATTGGCAAAGGGATATTTGGAAGCCCATAGAGGGCTATGGTGAAAAAGGAAATATCTTCCGTTCAAAACTGGAAAGAAGCTTTCTGAGAAACTGCTCTGTGTTCTGTTAATTCATCTCACAGAGTTACATCTTTCCCTTCAAGAAGCCTTTCGCTAAGGCTGTTCTTGTGGAATTGGCAAAGGGATATTTGGAAGCCCATAGAGGGCTATGGTGAAAAAGGAAATATCTTCCGTTCAAAACTGGAAAGAAGCTTTCTGAAAATCTGCTCTGTGTTCTGTTAATTCATCTCACAGAGTTACATCTTTCACTTCAAGAAGCCTTTCGCTAAGGCTGTTCTTGTGGAATTGGCAAAGGGATATTTGGAAGCCCATAGAGGGCTATGGTGAAAAAGGAAATATCTTCCGTACAAAATTGGAAAGAAGCTTTCTGAGAAACTGCTCTGTGTTCTGTTAATTCATCTCACAGAGTTCCATCTTTCCCTTCAAGAAGCCTTTCGCTAAGGCTGTTCTTGTGGAATTGGCAAAGGGATATTTGGAAGCCCATAGAGGGCTATGGTGAAAAAGGGATATCTTCCGTTCAAAACTGGAAAGAAGCTTTCTGAGAAACTGCTCTGTGTTCTGTTAATTCATCTCACATAGTTACATCTTTCCCTTCAAGAAGCCTTTCGCTAAGGCTGTTCTTGTGGAATTGGCAAAGGGATATTTGGAAGCCCATAGAGGGCTATGGTGAAAAAGGAAATATCTTCCGTTCAAAACTGGAAAGAAGCTTTCTGAGAAACTGCTCTGTGTTCTGTTAATTCATCTCACAGAGTTACATCTTTCCCTTCAAGAAGCCTTTCGCTAAGGCTGTTCTTGTGGAATTGGCAAAGGGATATTTGGAAGCCCATAGAGGGCTATGGTGAAAAAGGAAATATCTTCCGTTCAAAACTGGAAAGAAGCTTTCTGAGAAACTGCTCTGTGTTCTGTTAATTCATCTCACAGAGTTACATCTTTCCCTTCAAGAAGCCTTTCGCTAAGGCTGTTCTTGTGTAATTGGCAAAGGGATATTTGGAAGCCCATAGAGGGCTATGGTGAAAAAGGAAATATCTTCCGTTCAAAACTGGAAAGAAGCTTTCTGAGAAACTGCTCTGTGTTCTGTTAATTCATCTCACAGAGTTACATCTTTCCCTTCAAGAAGCCTTTCACTAAGCCTGTTCTTGTGGAATTGGCAAAGGGATATTTGGAAGCCCATAGAGGGCTATGGTGAAAAAGGAAATATCTTCCGTTCAAAACTGGAAAGAAGCTTTCTGAGAAACTGCTCTGTGTTCTGTTAATTCATCTCACAGAGTTACATCTTTCCCTTCAAGAAGCCTTTCGCTAAGGCTGTTCTTGTGGAATTGGCAAAGGGATATTTGGAAGCCCATAAAGGGCTATGGTGAAAAAGGAAATATCTTCCGTACAAAATTGGAAAGAAGCTTTCTGAGTAACTGCTCTGTGCTCTGTTAATTCAACTCACAGAGTTACATCTTTCCCTTCAAGAAGCCTTTCGCTAAGGCTGTTCTTGTGGAATTGGCAAAGGGATATTTGGAAGCCCATAGAGGGCTATGGTGAAAAAGGAAATATCTTCCGTTCAAAACTGGAAAGAAGCTTTCTGAGAAACTGCTCTGTGTTCTGTTAATTCATCTCACAGAGTTACATCTTTCCCTTCAAGAAGCCTTTCGCTAAGGCTGTTCTTGTGGAATTGGCTAAGGGATATTTGGAAGCCCATAGAGGGCTATGGTGAAAAAGGAAATATCTTCCGTTCAAAACTGGAAAGAAGCTTTCTGAGAAACTGCTCTGTGTTCTGTTAATTCATCTCACAGAGTTACATCTTTCCCTTCAAGAAGCCTTTCGCTAAGGCTGTTCTTGTGGAATTGGCAAAGGGATATTTGGAAGCCCATAGAGGGCTATGGTGAAAAAGGAAATATCTTCCGTTCAAAACTGGAAAGAAGCTTTCTGAGAAACTGCTCTGTGTTCTGTTAATTCATCTCACAGAGTTACATCTTTCCCTTCAAGAAGCCTTTCGCTAAGGCTGTTCTTGTGGAATTGGCAAAGGGATATTTGGAAGCCCATAGAGGGCTATGGTGAAAAAGGAAATATCTTCCGTTCAAAACTGGAAAGAAGCTTTCTGAAAATCTGCTCTGTGTTCTGTTAATTCATCTCACAGTGTTACATCTTTCAATTCAAGAAGCCTTTCGCTAAGGCTGTTCTTGTGGAATTGGCAAAGGGATATTTGGAAGCCCTTAGAGGGCTATGGTGAAAAAGGAAATATCTTCCGTTCAAAATTGGAAAGAAGCTTTCTGAGAAACTGCTCTGTGTTCTGTTAATTCATCTCACAGAGTTCCATCTTTCCCTTCAAGAAGCCTTTCGCTAAGGCTGTTCTTGTGGAATTGGCAAAGGGATATTTGGAAGCCCATAGAGGGCTATGGTGAAAAAGGAAATATCTTCCGTTCAAAACTGGAAAGAAGCTTTCTGAGAAACTGCTCTGTGTTCTGTTAATTCGTCTCAAAGAGTTACATCTTTCCCTTCAAGAAGCCTTTCGCTAAGGCTGTTCTTGTGGAATTGGCAAAGGGATATTTGGAAGCCCATAGAGGGCTATGGTGAAAAAGGAAATATCTTCCGTTCAAAACTGGAAAGAAGCTTTCTGAGAAACTGCTCTGTGTTCTGTTAATTCATCTCACAGAGTTACATCTTTCCCTACAAGAAGCCTTTCGCTAAGGCTGTTCTTGTGGAATTGGCAAAGGGATATTTGGAAGCCCATAGAGGGCTATGGTGAAAAAGGAAATATCTTCCGTACAAAATTGGAAAGAAGCTTTCTGAAAATCTGCTCTGTGTTCTGTTAATTCATCTCACAGAGTTACATCTTTCCCTTCAAGAAGCCTTTCGCTAAGGCTGTTCTTGTGGAATTGGCAAAGGGATATTTGGAAGCCCATAGAGGGCTATGGTGAAAAAGGAAATATCTTCCGTTCAAAACTGGAAAGAAGCTTTCTGAGAAACTGCTCTGTGTTCTGTTAATTCGTCTCACAGAGTTACATCTTTCCCTTCAGGAAGCCTTTCGCTAAGGCTGTTCTTGTGGAATTGGCAAAGGGATATTCGGAAGCCCATAGAGGGCTATGGTGAAAAAGGAAATATCTTCCGTTCAAAACTGGAAAGAAGCTTTCTGAGAAACTGCTCTGTGTTCTGTTAATTCATCTCACAGAGTTACATCTTTCCCTTCAAGAAGCCTTTCGCTAAGCCTGTTCTTGTGGAATTGGCAAAGGGATATTTGGAAGCCCATAGAGGGCTATGGTGAAAAAGGAAATATCTTCCGTTCAAAACTGGAGAGAAGCTTTCTGAGAAACTGCTCTGTGTTCTGTTAATTCATCTCACAGAGTTACATCTTTCCCTTCAAGAAGCCTTTCGCTAAGGCTGTTCTTGTGGAATTGGCAAAGGGATATTTGGAAGCCCATATAGGGCTATGGTGAAAAAGGAAATATCTTCCGTACAAAATTGGAAAGAAGTTTTCTGAGAAACTGCTCTGTGCTCTGTTAATTCAACTCACAGAGTTACATCTTTCCCTTCAAGAAGCCTTTCGCTAAGGCTGTTCTTGTGGAATTGGCAAAGGGATATTTGGAAGCCCATAGAGGGCTATGGTGAAAAAGGAAATATCTTCCGTTCAAAACTGGAAAGAAGCTTTCTGAGAAACTGCTCTGTGTTCTGTTAATTCATCTCACAGAGTTACATCTTTCCCTTCAAGAAGCCTTTCGCTAAGGCTGTTCTTGTGGAATTGGCAAAGGGATATTTGGAAGCCCATAGAGGGCTATGGTGAAAAAGGAAATATCTTCCGTTCAAAACTGGAAAGAAGCTTTCTGAGAAACTGCTCTGTGTTCTGTTAATTCATCTCACAGAGTTACATCTTTCCCTTCAAGAAGCCTTTCGCTAAGGCTGTTCTTGTGGAATTGGCAAAGGGATATTTGGAAGCCCATAGAGGGCTATGGTGAAAAAGGAAATATCTTCCGTTCAAAACTGGAAAGAAGCTTTCTGAGAAACTGCTCTGTGTTCTGTTAATTCATCTCACAGAGTTACATCTTTCCCTTCAAGAAGCCTTTCGCTAAGGCTGTTCTTGTGGAATTGGCAAAGGGATATTTGGAAGCCCATAGAGGGCTATGGTGAAAAAGGAAATATCTTCCGTTCAAAACTGGAAAGAAGCTTTCTGAAAATCTGCTCTGTGTTCTGTTAATTCATCTCACAGTGTTACATCTTTCAATTCAAGAAGCCTTTCGCTAAGGCTGTTCTTGTGGAATTGGCAAAGGGATATTTGGAAGCCCTTAGAGGGCTATGGTGAAAAAGGAAATATCTTCCGTTCAAAATTGGAAAGAAGCTTTCTGAGAAACTGCTCTGTGTTCTGTTAATTCATCTCACAGAGTTACATCTTTCCCTTCAAGAATCCTTTCGCTAAGGCTGTTCTTGTGGAATTGGCAAAGGGATATTTGGAAGCCCATAGAGGGCTATGGTGAAAAAGGAAATATCTTCCGTTCAAAACTGGAAAGAAGCTTTCTGAGAAACTGCTCTGTGTTCTGTTAATTCATCTCACAGAGTTACATCTTTCCCTTCAAGAAGCCTTTCGCTAAGACTGTTATTGTGGAATTGGCAGAGGGGTATTTGGAAGCCCATAGAGGGCTATGGTGAAAAAGGAAATATCTTCCGTTCAAAACTGGAAAGAAGCTTTCTGAGAAACTGCTCTGTGTTCTGTTAATTCATCTCACAGAGTTACATCTTTCCCTACAAGAAGCCTTTCGCTAAGGCTGTTCTTGTGGAATTGGCAAAGGGATATTTGGAAGCCCATAGAGGGCTATGGTGAAAAAGGAAATATCTTCCGTACAAAATTGGAAAGAAGCTTTCTGAAAATCTGCTCTGTGTTCTGTTAATTCATCTCACAGAGTTACATCTTTCCCTTCAAGAAGCCTTTCGCTAAGGCTGTTCTTGTGGAATTGGCAAAGGGATATTTGGAAGCCCATAGAGGGCTATGGTGAAAAAGGAAATATCTTCCGTTCAAAACTGGAAAGAAGCTTTCTGAGAAACTGCTCTGTGTTCTGTTAATTCGTCTCACAGAGTTACATCTTTCCCTTCAGGAAGCCTTTCGCTAAGGCTGTTCTTGTGGAATTGGCAAAGGGATATTCGGAAGCCCATAGAGGGCTATGGTGAAAAAGGAAATATCTTCCGTTCAAAACTGGAAAGAAGCTTTCTGAGAAACTGCTCTGTGTTCTGTTCATTCATCTCACAGAGTTACATCTTTCCCTTCAAGAAGCCTTTCGCTAAGGCTGTTCTTGTGGAATTGGCAAAGGGATATTTGGAAGCCCATAGAGGGCTATGGTGAAAAAGGAAATATCTTCCGTTCAAAACTGGAAAGAAGCTTTCTGAGAAACTGCTCTGTGTTCTGTTAATTCATCTCACAGAGTTACATCTTTCCCTTCAAGAAGCCTTTCGCTAAGACTGTTCTTGTGGAATTGGCAGAGGGGTATTTGGAAGCCCATAGAGGGCTATGGTGAAAAAGGAAATATCTTCCGTTCAAAACTGGAAAGAAGCTTTCTGAGAAACTGCTCTGTGTTCTGTTAATTCATCTCACTGAGTTACATCTTTCCCTTCAAGAAGCCTTTCGCTAAGGCTGTTCTTGTGGAATTGGCAAAGGGATATTTGGAAGCCCATAGAGGGCTATGGTGAAAAAGGAAATATCTTCCGTTCAAAACTGGAAAGAAGCTTTCTGAGAAACTGCTCTGTGTTCTGATAATTCGTCTCACAGAGTTACATCTTTCCCTTCAAGAAGCCTTTCGCTAAGGCTGTTCTTGTGGAATTGGCAAAGGGATATTCGGAAGCCCATAGAGGGCTATGGTGAAAAAGGAAATATCTTCCGTTCAAAACTGGAAAGAAGCTTTCTGAGAAACTGCTCTGTGTTCTGTTCATTCATCTCACAGAGTTACATCTTTCCCTTCAAGAAGCCTTTCGCTAAGGCTTTTCTTTTGGAATTGGCAAAGGGATATTTGGAAGCCCATAGAGGGCTATGGTGAAAAAGGAAATATCTTCCGTTCAAAACTGGAAAGAAGCTTTCTGAGAAACTGCTCTGTGTTCTGTTAATTCATCTCACAGAGTTACATCTTTCCCTTCAAGAAGCCTTTCGCTAAGGCTGTTCTTGTGGAATTGGCAAAGGGATATTTGGAAGCCCATAGAGGGCTATGGTGAAAAAGGAAATATCTTCCGTTCAAAACTGGAAAGAAGCTTTCTGAGAAACTGCTCTGTGTTCTGATAATTCGTCTCACAGAGTTACATCTTTCCCTTCAAGAAGCCTTTCGCTAAGGCTGTTCTTGTGGAATTGGCAAAGGGATATTCGGAAGCCCATAGAGGGCTATGGTGAAAAAGGAAATATCTTCCGTTCAAAACTGGAAAGAAGCTTTCTGAGAAACTGCTCTGTGTTCTGTTAATTCATCTCACTGAGTTACATCTTTCCCTTCAAGAAGCCTTTCGCTAAGGCTGTTCTTGTGGAATTGGCAAAGGGATATTTGGAAGCCCATAGAGGGCTACGGTGAAAAAGGAAATATCTTCCGTTCAAAACTGGAAAGAAGCTTTCTGAGAAACTGCTCTGTGTTCTGTTAATTCGTCTCACAGAGTTACATCTTTCCCTTCAAGAAGCCTTTCGCTAAGGCTGTTCTTGTGGAATTGGCAAAGGGATATTTGGAAGCCCATAGAGGGCTATGGTGAAAAAGGAAATACCTTCCGTTCAAAACTGGAAAGAAGCTTTCTGAGAAACTGCTCTGTGTTCTGTTAATTCATCTCACAGAGTTACATCTTTCCCTTCAAGAAGCCTTTCGCTAAGGCTTTTCTTTTGGAATTGGCAAAGGGATATTTGGAAGCCCATAGAGGGTTATGGTGAAAAAGGAAATATCTTCCGTACAAAACTGGAAAGAAGCTTTCTGAGAAACTGCTCTGTGTTCTGTTAATTCATCTCACAGAGTTACATCTTTCCCTTCAAGAAGCCTTTCGCTAAGGCTGTTCTTGTGGAATTGGCAAAGGGATATTTGGAAGCCCATAGAGGGCTATGGTGAAAAAGGAAATATCTTCCGTACAAAATTGGAAAGAAGCTTTCTGAAAATCTGCTCTGTGTTCTGTTAATTCATCTCACAGAGTTACATCTTTCCCTTCAAGAAGCCTTTCGCTAAGGCTGTTCTTGTGGAATTGGCAAAGGGATATTTGGAAGCCCATAGAGGGCTCTGGTAAAAAAGGAAATATCTTCCGTTCAAAACTGGAAAGAAGCTTTCTGAGAAACTGCTCTGTGTTCTGTTCATTCATCTCACAGAGTTACATCTTTCCCTTCAAGAAGCCTTTCGCTAAGGCTGTTCTTGTGGAATTGGCAAAGGGATATTTGGAAACCCATAGAGGGCTATGGTGAAAAAGGAAATATCTTCCGTTCAAAACTGGAAAGAAGCTTTCTGAGAAACTGCTCTGTGTTCTGTTAATTCGTCTCACAGAGTTACATCTTTCCCTTCAAGAAGCCTTTCGCTAAGGCTGTTCTTGTGGAATTGGCAAAGGGATATTTGGAAGCCCATAGAGGGCTATGGTGAAAAAGGAAATATCTTCCGTTCAAAACTGGAAAGAAGCTTTCTGAGAAACTGCTCTGTGTTCTGTTAATTCATCTCACAGAGTTACATCTTTCTCTTCAAGAAGCCTTTCGCTAAGGCTGTTCCTGTGGAATTGGCAAAGGGATATTTGGAAGCCGATAGAGGGCTATGGTGAAAAAGGAAATATCTTCCGTTCAAAACTGGAAAGAAGCTTTCTGAGAAACTGCTCTTTGTTCTGTTAATTCGTCTCACAGAGTTACATCTTTCCCTTCAAGAAGCCTTTCGCTAAGGCTGTTCTTGTGGAATTGGCAAAGGGATATTTGGAAGCCCATAGAGGGCTACGGTGAAAAAGGAAATATCTTCCGTTCTAAACTGGAAAGAAGCTTTCTGAGAAACTGCTCTGTGTTCTGTTAATTCATCTCACAGAGTTACATCTTTCCCTTCAAGAAGCCTTTCGCTAAGGCTGTTCTTGTGGAATTGGCAAAGGGATATTTGGAAGCCCATAGAGGGCTATGGTGAAAAAGGAAATATCTTCCGTTCAAAACTGGAAAGAAGCTTTCTGAGAAACTGCTCTGTGTTCTGTTAATTCGTCTCACAGAGTTACATCTTTCCCTTCAAGAAGCCTTTCGCTAAGGCTGTTCTTGTGGAATTGGCAAAGGGATATTTGGAAGCCCATAGAGGGCTATGGTGAAAAAGGAAATATCTTCCGTTCAAAATTGGAAAGAAGCTTTCTGAGAAACTGCTCTGTGTTCTGTTAATTCATCTCACTGAGTTACATCTTTCCCTTCAAGAAGCCTTTCGCTAAGGCTGTTCTTGTGGAATTGGCAAAGGGATATTTGGAAGCCCATAGAGGGCTATGGTGAAAAAGGAAATATCTTCCGTTCAAAACTGGAAAGAAGCTTTCTGAGAAACTGCTCTGTGTTCTGTTAATTCATCTCACAGAGTTACATCTTTCCCTTCAAGAAGCCTTTCGCTAAGGCTGTTCTTGTGGAATTGGCAGAGGGGTATTTGGAAGCCCATAGAGGGCTATGGTGAAAAAGGAAATATCTTCCGTTCAAAACTGGAAAGAAGCTTTCTGAGAAACTGCTCTGTGTTCTGTTAATTCATCTCACAGAGTTACATCTTTCCCTTCAAGAAGCCTTTCGCTAAGACTGTTATTGTGGAATTGGCAGAGGGGTATTTGGAAGCCCATAGAGGGCTATGGTGAAAAAGGAAATATCTTCCGTTCAAAACTGGAAAGAAGCTTTCTGAGAAACTGCTCTGTGTTCTGTTAATTCATCTCACAGAGTTACATCTTTCCCTACAAGAAGCCTTTCGCTAAGGCTGTTCTTGTGGAATTGGCAAAGGGATATTTGGAAGCCCATAGAGGGCTATGGTGAAAAAGGAAATATCTTCCGTACAAAACTGGAAAGAAGCTTTCTGAAAATCTGCTCTGTGTTCTGTTAATTCGTCTCACAGAGTTACATCTTTCCCTTCAGGAAGCCTTTCGCTAAGGCTGTTCTTGTGGAATTGGCAAAGGGATATTCGGAAGCCCATAGAGGGCTATGGTGAAAAAGGAAATATCTTCCGTTCAAAACTGGAAAGAAGCTTTCTGAGAAACTGCTCTGTGTTCTGTTCATTCATCTCACAGAGTTACATCTTTCCCTTCAAGAAGCCTTTCGCTAAGGCTTTTCTTTTGGAATTGGCAAAGGGATATTTGGAAGCCCATAGAGGGCTATGGTGAAAAAGGAAATATCTTCCGTTCAAAACTGGAAAGAAGCTTTCTGAGAAACTGCTCTGTGTTCTGTTAATTCATCTCACAGAGTTACATCTTTCCCTTCAAGAAGCCTTTCGCTAAGGCTGTTCTTGTGGAATTGGCAAAGGGATATTTGGAAGCACATGGAGGGCTATGGTGAAAAAGGAAATATCTTCCGTTCAAAACTGGAAAGAAGCTTTCTGAAAATCTGCTCTGTGTTCTGTTAATTCATCTCACAGAGTTACATCTTTCCCTTCAAGAAGCCTTTCGCTAAGGCTGTTCTTGTGGAATTGGCAAAGGGATATTTGGAAGCCCATAGAGGGCTATGGTGAAAAAGGAAATATCTTCCGTACAAAATTGGAAAGAAGCTTTCTGAGAAACTGCTCTGTGTTCTGTTAATTCAACTCACAGAGTTACATCTTTCCCTTCAAGAAGCCTTTCGCTAAGGCTGTTCTTGTGGAATTGGCAAAGGGATATTTGGAAGCCCATAGAGGGCTATGGTGAAAAAGGAAATATCTTCCGTTCAAAACTGGAAAGAAGCTTTCTGAGAAACTGCTCTGTGTTCTGTTAATTCATCTCACAGAGTTACATCTTTCCCTTTAAGAAGCCTTTCGCTAAGGCTGTTCTTGTGGAATTGGCAAAGGGATATTTGGAAGCCCATAGAGGGCTATGGTGAAAAAGGAAATATCTTCCGTTCAAAACTGGAAAGAAGCTTTCTGAGAAACTGCTCTGTGTTCTGTTAATTCGTCTCACAGAGTTACATCTTTCCCTTCAAGAAGCCTTTCGCTAAGGCTGTTCTTGTGGAATTGGCAAAGGGATATTTGGAAGCCCATAGAGGGCTATGGTGAAAAAGGAAATATCTTCCGTTCAAAATTGGAAAGAAGCTTTCTGAGAAACTGCTCTGTGTTCTGTTAATTCATCTCACTGAGTTACATCTTTCCCTTCAAGAAGCCTTTCGCTAAGGCTGTTCTTGTGGAATTGGCAAAGGGATATTTGGAAGTCCATAGAGGGCTATGGTGAAAAAGGAAATATCTTCCGTTCAAAACTGGAAAGAAGCTTTCTGAGAAACTGCTCTGTGTTCTGTTAATTCATCTCACAGAGTTACATCTTTCCCTTCAAGAAGCCTTTCGCTAAGGCTGTTCTTGTGGAATTGGCAGAGGGGTATTTGGAAGCCCATAGAGGGCTATGGTGAAAAAGGAAATATCTTCCGTTCAAAACTGGAAAGAAGCTTTCTGAGAAACTGCTCTGTGTTCTGTTAATTCATCTCACAGAGTTACATCTTTCCCTTCAAGAAGCCTTTCGCTAAGACTGTTATTGTGGAATTGGCAGAGGGGTATTTGGAAGCCCATAGAGGGCTATGGTGAAAAAGGAAATATCTTCCGTTCAAAACTGGAAAGAAGCTTTCTGAGAAACTGCTCTGTGTTCTGTTAATTCATCTCACAGAGTTACATCTTTCCCTACAAGAAGCCTTTCGCTAAGGCTGTTCTTGTGGAATTGGCAAAGGGATATTTGGAAGCCCATAGAGGGCTATGGTGAAAAAGGAAATATCTTCCGTACAAAATTGGAAAGAAGCTTTCTGAAAATCTGCTCTGTGTTCTGTTAATTCATCTCACAGAGTTACATCTTTCCCTTCAAGAAGCCTGTCGCTAAGGCTGTTCTTGTGGAATTGGCAAAGGGATATTTGGAAGCCCATAGAGGGCTATGGTGAAAAAGGAAATATCTTCCGTTCAAAACTGGAAAGAAGCTTTCTGAGAAACTGCTCTGTGTTCTGTTAATTCATCTCACATAGTTACATCTTTCCCTTCAAGAAGCCTTTCGCTAAGGCTGTTCTTGTGGAATTGGTAAAGGGATATTTGGAAGCCCATAGAGGGCTATGGTGAAAAAGGAAATATCTTCCGTTCAAAACTGGAAAGAAGCTTTCTTAGAAACTGCTCTGTGTTCTGTTAATTCATCTCACAGAGTTTCATCTTTCCCTTCAAGAAGCCTTTCGCTAAGGCTGTTCTTGTGGAATTGGCAAAGGGATATTTTGAAGCCCATAGAGGGCTATGGTGAAAAAGGAAATATCTTCCGTTCAAAACTGGAAAGAAGCTTTCTGAGAAACTGCTCTGTGTTCTGTTAATTCGTCTCACAGAGTTACATCTTTCCCTTCAAGAAGCCTTTCGCTAAGGCTGTTCTTGTGGAATTGGCAAAGGGATATTTGGAAGCCCATAGAGGGCTATGGTGAAAAAGGAAATATCTTCCGTTCAAAACTGGAAAGAAGCTTTCTGAGAAACTGCTCTGTGTTCTGTTAATTCATCTCACAGAGTTACATCTTTCCCTTCAAGAAGCCTTTCGCTAAGGCTGTTCTTGTGGAATTGGCAAAGGGATATTTGGAAGCCCATAGAGGGCTATGGTGAAAAAGGAAATATCTTCCGTTCAAAACTGGAAAGAAGCTTTCTGAGAAACTGCTCTGTGTTCTGTTAATTCATCTCACAGAGTTACATCTTTCCCTTCAAGAAGCCTTTCGCTAAGACTGTTCTTGTGGAATTGGCAGAGGGGTATTTGGAAGCCCATAGAGGGCTATGGTGAAAAAGGAAATATCTTCCGTTCAAAACTGGAAAGAAGCTTTCTGAGAAACTGCTCTGTGTTCTGTTAATTCATCTCACAGAGTTACATCTTTCCCTTCAAGAAGCCTTTCGCTAAGGCTGTTCTTGTGGAATTGGCAAAGGGATATTTGGAAGCCCATAGAGGGCTATGGTGAAAAAGGAAATATCTTCCGTTCAAAACTGGAAAGAAGCTTTCTGAGAAACTGCTCTGTGTTCTGTTAATTCGTCTCACAGAGTTACATCTTTCCCTTCAGGAAGCCTTTCGCTAAGGCTGTTCTTGTGGAATTGGCAAAGGGATATTCGGAAGCCCATAGAGGGCTCTGGTGAAAAAGGAAATATCTTCCGTTCAAAACTGGAAAGAAGCTTTCTGAGAAACTGCTCTGTGTTCTGTTCATTCATCTCACAGAGTTACATCTTTCCCTTCAAGAAGCCTTTCGCTAAGGCTGTTCTTGTGGAATTGGCAAAGGGATATTTGGAAGCCCATAGAGGGCTATGGTGAAAAAGGAAATATCTTCCGTTCAAAACTGGAAAGAAGCTTTCTGAGAAACTGCTCTGTGTTCTGTTAATTCATCTCACAGAGTTACATCTTTCCCTTCAAGAAGCCTTTCGCTAAGACTGTTCTTGTGGAATTGGCAGAGGGGTATTTGGAAGCCCATAGAGGGCTATGGTGAAAAAGGAAATATCTTCCGTTCAAAACTGGAAAGAAGCTTTCTGAGAAACTGCTCTGTGTTCTGTTAATTCATCTCACAGAGTTACATCTTTCCCTTCAAGAAGCCTTTCGCTAAGGCTGTTCTTGTGGAATTGGCAAAGGGATATTTGGAAGCCCATAGAGGGCTATGGTGAAAAAGGAAATATCTTCCGTTCAAAACTGGAAAGAAGCTTTCTGAGAAACTGCTCTGTGTTCTGATAATTCGTCTCACAGAGTTACATCTTTCCCTTCAAGAAGCCTTTCGCTAAGGCTGTTCTTGTGGAATTGGCAAAGGGATATTCGGAAGCCCATAGAGGGCTATGGTGAAAAAGGAAATATCTTCCGTTCAAAACTGGAAAGAAGCTTTCTGAGAAACTGCTCTGTGTTCTGTTCATTCATCTCACAGAGTTACATCTTTCCCTTCAAGAAGCCTTTCGCTAAGGCTTTTCTTTTGGAATTGGCAAAGGGATATTTGGAAGCCCATAGAGGGCTATGGTGAAAAAGGAAATATCTTCCGTTCAAAACTGGAAAGAAGCTTTCTGAGAAACTGCTCTGGGTTCTGTTAATTCATCTCACAGAGTTACATCTTTCCCTTCAAGAAGCCTTTCGCTAAGGCTGTTCTTGTGGAATTGGCAAAGGGATATTTGGAAGCCCATAGAGGGCTATGGTGAAAAAGGAAATATCTTCCGTTCAAAACTGGAAAGAAGCTTTCTGAGAAACTGCTCTGTGTTCTGATAATTCGTCTCACAGAGTTACATCTTTCCCTTCAAGAAGCCTTTCGCTAAGGCTGTTCTTGTGGAATTGGCAAAGGGATATTCGGAAGCCCATAGAGGGCTATGGTGAAAAAGGAAATATCTTCCGTTCAAAACTGGAAAAAAGCTTTCTGAGAAACTGCTCTGTGTTCTGTTAATTCATCTCACAGAGTTACATCTTTCCCTTCAAGAAGCCTTTCGCTAAGGCTTTTCTTTTGGAATTGGCAAAGGGATATTTGGAAGCCCATAGAGAGCTATGGTGAAAAAGGAAATATCTTCCGTTCAAAACTGGAAAGAAGCTTTCTGAGAAACTGCTCTGTGTTCTGTTAATTCATCTCACAGAGTTACATCTTTCCCTTCAAGAAGCCTTTCGCTAAGGCTGTTCTTGTGGAATTGGCAAAGGGATATTTGGAAGCCCATAGAGGGCTATGGTGAAAAAGGAAATATCTTCCGTTCAAAACTGGAAAGAAGCTTTCTGAGAAACTGCTCTGTGTTCTGTTAATTCGTCTCACAGAGTTACATCTTTCCCTTCAAGAAGCCTTTCGCTAAGGCTGTTCTTGTGGAATTGGCAAAGGGATATTTGGAAGCCCATAGAGGGCTATGGTGAAAAAGGAAATATCTTCCGTTCAAAAGTGGAAAGAAGCTTTCTGAGAAACTGCTCTGTGTTCTGTTAATTCATCTCACAGAGTTACATCTTTCCCTTCAAGAAGCCTTTCGCTAAGGCTTTTCTTTTGGAATTGGCAAAGGGATATTTGGAAGCCCATAGAGGGTTATGGTGAAAAAGGAAATATCTTCCGTTAAAAACTGGAAAGAAGCTTTCTGAGAAACTGCTCTGTGTTCTGTTAATTCATCTCACAGAGTTACATCTTTCCCTTCAAGAAGCCTTTCGCTAAGGCTGTTCTTGTGGAATTGGCAAAGGGATATTTGGAAGCCCATAGAGGGCTATGGTGAAAAAGGAAATATCTTCCGTACAAAATTGGAAAGAAGCTTTCTGAAAATCTGCTCTGTGTTCTGTTAATTCATCTCACAGAGTTACATCTTTCCCTTCAAGAAGCCTTTCGCTAAGGCTGTTCTTGTGGAATTGGCAAAGGGATATTTGGAAGCCCATAGAGGGCTCTGGTAAAAAAGGAAATATCTTCCGTTCAAAACTGGAAAGAAGCTTTCTGAGAAACTGCTCTGTGTTCTGTTCATTCATCTCACAGAGTTACATCTTTCCCTTCAAGAAGCCTTTCGCTAAGGCTGTTCTTGTGGAATTGGCAAAGGGATATTTGGAAGCCCATAGAGGGCTATGGTGAAAAAGGAAATATCTTCCGTTCAAAACTGGAAAGAAGCTTTCTGAGAAACTGCTCTGTGTTCTGTTAATTCATCTCACAGAGTTACATCTTTCCCTTCAAGAAGCCTTTCGCTAAGACTGTTCTTGTGGAATTGGCAGAGGGGTATTTGGAAGCCCATAGAGGGCTATGGTGAAAAAGGAAATATCTTCCGTTCAAAACTGGAAAGAAGCTTTCTGAGAAACTGCTCTGTGTTCTGTTAATTCATCTCACAGAGTTACATCTTTCCCTTCAAGAAGCCTTTCGCTAAGGCTGTTCTTGTGGAATTGGCAAAGGGATATTTGGAAGTCCATAGAGGGCTATGGTGAAAAAGGAAATATCTTCCGTTCAAAACTGGAAAGAAGCTTTCTGAGAAACTGCTCTGTGTTCTGATAATTCGTCTCACAGAGTTACATCTTTCCCTTCAAGAAGCCATTCGCTAAGGCTGTTCTTGTGGAATTGGCAAAGGGATATTCGGAAGCCCATAGAGGGCTATGGTGAAAAAGGAAATATCTTCCGTTCAAAACTGGAAAGAAGCTTTCTGAGAAACTGCTCTGTGTTCTGTTAATTCATCTCACAGAGTTACATATTTCCCTTCAAGAAGCCTTTCGCTAAGGCTTTTCTTTTGGAATTGGCAAACGGATATTTGGAAGCCCATAGAGGGCTATGGTGAAAAAGGAAATATCTTCCGTTCAAAACTGGAAAGAAGCTTTCTGAGAAACTGCTCTTTGTTCTGTTAATTCATCTCACAGAGTTACATCTTTCCCTTCAAGAAGCCTTTCGCTAAGGCTGTTCTTGTGGAATTGGCAAAGGGATATTTGGAAGCCCATAGAGGGCTATGGTGAAAAAGGAAATATCTTCCGTTCAAAACTGGAAAGAAGCTTTCTGAGAAACTGCTCTGTGTTCTGTTAATTCGTCTCAAAGAGTTACATCTTTCCCTTCAAGAAGCCTTTCGCTAAGGCTGTTCTTGTGGAATTGGAAAAGGGATATTTGGAAGCCCATAGAGGGCTATGGTGAAAAAGGAAATATCTTCCATTCAAAACTGGAAAGAAGCTTTCTGAGAAACTGCTCTGTGTTCTGTTAATTCATCTCACAGAGTTACATCTTTCCCTTCAAGAAGCCTTTCGCTAAGGCTTTTCTTTTGGAATTGGCAAAGGGATATTTGGAAGCCCATAGAGGGCTATGGTGAAAAAGGAAATATCTTCCGTTCAAAACTGGAAAGAAGCTTTCTGAGAAACTGCTCTGTGTTCTGTTAATTCATCTCACAGAGTTACATCTTTCCCTTCAAGAAGCCTTTCGCTAAGGCTGTTCTTGTGGAATTGGCAAAGGGATATTTGGAAGCCCATAGAGGGCTATGGTGAAAAAGGAAATATCTTCCGTACAAAATTGGAAAGAAGCTTTCTGAGAAACTGCTCTGTGTTCTGTTAATTCAACTCACAGAGTTACATCTTTCCCTTCAAGAAGCCTTTCGCTAAGGCTGTTCTTGTGGAATTGGCAAAGGGATATTTGGAAGCCCATAGAGGGCTATGGTGAAAAAGGAAATATCTTCCGTTCAAAACTGGAAAGAAGCTTTCTGAGAAACTGCTCTGTGTTCTGTTAATTCATCTCACAGAGTTACATCTTTCCCTTCAAGAAGCCTTTCGCTAAGGCTGTTCTTGTGGAATTGGCAAAGGGATATTTGGAAGCCCATAGAGGGCTATGGTGAAAAAGGAAATATCTTCCGTTCAAAACTGGAAAGAAGCTTTCTGAGAAACTGCTCTGTGTTCTGTTAATTCGTCTCACAGAGTTACATCTTTCCCTTCAAGAAGCCTTTCGCTAAGGCTGTTCTTGTGGAATTGGCAAAGGGATATTTGGAAGCCCATAGAGGGCTATGGTGAAAAAGGAAATATCTTCCGTTCAAAACTGGAAAGAAGCTTTCTGAGAAACTGCTCTGTGTTCTGTTAATTCATCTCACAGAGTTACATCTTTCTCTTCAAGAAGCCTTTCGCTAAGGCTGTTCCTGTGGAATTGGCAAAGGGATATTTGGAAGCCGATAGAGGGCTATGGTGAAAAAGGAAATATCTTCCGTTCAAAACTGGAAAGAAGCTTTCTGAGAAACTGCTCTGTGTTCTGTTAATTCGTCTCACAGAGTTACATCTTTCCCTTCAAGAAGCCTTTCGCTAAGGCTGTTCTTGTGGAATTGGCAAAGGGATATTTGGAAGCCCATAGAGGGCTACGGTGAAAAAGGAAATATCTTCCGTTCTAAACTGGAAAGAAGCTTTCTGAGAAACAGCTCTGTGTTCTGTTAATTCATCTCACAGAGTTACATCTTTTCCTTCAAGAAGCCTTTCGCTAAGGCTGTTCTTGTGGAATTGGCAAAGGGATATTTGGAAGCCCATAGAGAGCTATGGTGAAAAAGGAAATATCTTCCGTTCAAAACTGGAAAGAAGCTTTCTGAGAAACTGCTCTGTGTTCTGTTAATTCATCTCACAGAGTTACATCTTTCCCTTCAAGAAGCCTTTCGCTAAGGCTGTTCTTGGGGAATTGGCAAAGGGATATTTGGAAGCCCATAGAGCGCAATGGTGAAAAAGGAAATACCTTCCGTTCAAAACTGGAAAGAAGCTTTCTGAGAAACTGCTCTGTGTTCTGTTAATTCATCTCACAGAGTTACATCTTTCCCTTCAAAAAGCCTTTCGCTAAGGCTGTTCTTGTGGAATTGGCAAAGGGATATTTGGAAGCCCATAGAGGGCTATGGTGAAAAAGGAAATATCTTCCGTTCAAAACTGGAAAGAAGCTTTCTGAGAAACTGCTCTGTGTTCTGTTAATTCGTCTCACAGAGTTACATCTTTCCCTTCAAGAAGCCTTTCGCTAAGGCTGTTCTTGTGGAATTGTCAAAGGGATATTTGGAAGCCCATAGAGGGCTATGGTGAAAAAGGAAATATCTTCCGTTCAAAACTGGAAAGAAGCTTTCTGAGAAACTGCTCTGTGTTCTGTTAATTCATCTCACAGAGTTACATCTTTCCCTTCAAGAAGCCTTTCGCTAAGGCTGTTCTTGTGGAATTGGCAAAGGGATATTTGGAAGCACATGGAGGGCTATGGTGAAAAAGGAAATATCTTCCGTTCAAAACTGGAAAGAAGCTTTCTGAAAATCTGCTCTGTGTTCTGTTAATTCATCTCACAGAGTTACATCTTTCCCTTCAAGAAGCCTTTCGCTAAGGCTGTTCTTGTGGAATTGGCAAAGGGATATTTGGAAGCCCATAGAGGGCTATGGTGAAAAAGGAAATATCTTCCGTACAAAATTGGAAAGAAGCTTTCTGAGAAACTGCTCTGTGTTCTGTTAATTCAACTCACAGAGTTACATCTTTCCCTTCAAGAAGCCTTTCGCTAAGGCTGTTCTTGTGGAATTGGCAAAGGGATATTTGGAAGCCCATAGAGGGCTATGGTGAAAAAGGAAATATCTTCCGTTCAAAACTGGAAAGAAGCTTTCTGAGAAACTGCTCTGTGTTCTGTTAATTCATCTCACAGAGTTACATCTTTCCCTTCAAGAAGCCTTTCGCTAAGGCTGTTCTTGTGGAATTGGCAAAGGGATATTTGGAAGCCCATAGAGGGCTATGGTGAAAAAGGAAATATCTTCCGTTCAAAACTGGAAAGAAGCTTTCTGAGAAACTGCTCTGTGTTCTGTTAATTCATCTCACAGAGTTACATCTTTCCCTTCAAGAAGCCTTTCGCTAAGGCTGTTCTTGTGGAATTGGCAAAGGGATATTTGGAAGCCCATAGAGGGCTATGGTGAAAAAGGAAATATCTTTCGTTCAAAACTGGAAAGAAGCTTTCTGAGAAACTGCTCTGTGTTCTGTTAATTCATCTCACAGAGTTACATCTTTCTCTTCAAGAAGCCTTTCGCTAAGGCTGTTCTTGTGGAATTGGCAAAGGGATATTTGGAAGCCGATAGAGGGCTATGGTGAAAAAGGAAATATCTTCCGTTCAAAACTGGAAAGAAGCTTTCTGAGAAACTGCTCTGTGTTCTGTTAATTCGTCTCACAGAGTTACATCTTTCCCTTCAAGAAGCCTTTCGCTAAGGCTGTTCTTGTGGAATTGGCAAAGGGATATTTGGAAGCCCATAGAGGGCTATGGTGAAAAAGGAAATATCTTCCGTTCAAAACTGGAAAGAAGCTTTCTGAGAAACTGCTCTGTGTTCTGTTAATTCATCTCACAGAGTTACATCTTTAACTTCAAGAAGCCTTTCGCTAAGGCTGTTCTTGTGGAATTGGCAAAGGGATATTTGGAAGCCCATAGAGGGCTATGGTGAAAAAGGAAATATCTTCCGTTCAAAACTGGAAAGAAGCTTTCTGAGAAACTGCTCTGTGTTCTGTTAATTCATCTCACAGAGTTACATCTTTCCCTTCAAGAAGCCTTTTGCTAAGGCTGTTCTTGTGGAATTGGCAAAGGGATATTTGGAAGCCCATAGAGGGCTATGGTGAAAAAGGAAATATCTTCCGTTCAAAACTGGAAAGAAGCTTTCTGAGAAACTGCTCTGTGTTCTGTTAATTCATCTCACAGAGTTACATCTTTCCCTCCAAGAAGCCGTTCGCTAAGGCTGTTCTTGTGGAATTGGCAAAGGGATATTTGGAAGCCCATAGAGGGCTATGGTGAAAAAGGAAATATCTTCCGTTCAAAACTGGAAAGAAGCTTTCTGAGAAACTGCTCTGTGTTCTGTTAATTCATCTCACAGAGTTACATCTTTCCCTTCAAGAAGCCTTTCGCTAAGGCTGTTCTTGTGGAATTGGCAAAGGGATATTTGGAAGCCCATAGAGGGCTATGGTGAAAAAGGAAATATCTTCCGTACAAAATTGGAAAGAAGCTTTCTGAGAAACTCCTCTGTGTTCTGTTAATTCAACTCACAGAGTTACATCTTTCCCTTCAAGAAGCCTTTCGCTAAGGCTGTTCTTGTGGAATTGGCAAAGGGATATTTGGAAGCCCATAGAGGGCTATGGTGAAAAAGGAAATATCTTCCGTTCAAAACTGGAAAGAAGCTTTCTGAGAAACTGCTCTGTGTTCTGTTAATTCATCTCACAGAGTTACATCTTTCCCTTCAAGAAGCCTTTCGCTAAGGCTGTTCTTGTGGAATTGGCAAAGGGATATTTGGAAGCCCATAGAGGGCTATGGTGAAAAAGGAAATATCTTCCGTTCAAAACTGGAAAGAAGCTTTCTGAGAAACTGCTCTGTGTTCTGTTAATTCATCTCACAGAGTTACATCTTTCCCTTCAAGAAGCCTTTCGCTAAGGCTGTTCTTGTGGAATTGGCAAAGGGATATTTGGAAGCCCATAGAGGGCTATGGTGAAAAAGGAAATATCTTTCGTTCAAAACTGGAAAGAAGCTTTCTGAGAAACTGCTCTGTGTTCTGTTAATTCATCTCACAGAGTTACATCTTTCTCTTCAAGAAGCCTTTCGCTAAGGCTGTTCTTGTGGAATTGGCAAAGGGATATTTGGAAGCCGATAGAGGGCTATGGTGAAAAAGGAAATATCTTCCGTTCAAAACTGGAAAGAAGCTTTCTGAGAAACTGCTCTGTGTTCTGTTAATTCGTCTCACAGAGTTACATCTTTCCCTTCAAGAAGCCTTTCGCTAAGGCTGTTCTTGTGGAATTGGCAAAGGGATATTTGGAAGCCCATAGAGGGCTATGGTGAAAAAGGAAATATCTTCCGTTCAAAACTGGAAAGAAGCTTTCTGAGAAACTGCTCTGTGTTCTGTTAATTCATCTCACAGAGTTACATCTTTCCCTTCAAGAAGCCTTTCGCTAAGGCTGTTCTTGTGGAATTGGCAAAGGGATATTTGGAAGCCCATAGAGGGCTATGGTGAAAAAGGAAATATCTTCCGTTCAAAACTGGAAAGAAGCTTTCTGAGAAACTGCTCTGTGTTCTGTTAATTCATCTCACAGAGTTACATCTTTCCCTTCAAGAAGCCTTTTGCTAAGGCTGTTCTTGTGGAATTGGCAAAGGGATATTTGGAAGCCCATAGAGGGCTATGGTGAAAAAGGAAATATCTTCCGTTCAAAACTGGAAAGAAGCTTTCTGAGAAACTGCTCTGTGTTCTGTTAATTCATCTCACAGAGTTACATCTTTCCCTCCAAGAAGCCGTTCGCTAAGGCTGTTCTTGTGGAATTGGCAAAGGGATATTTGGAAGCCCATAGAGGGCTATGGTGAAAAAGGAAATATCTTCCGTTCAAAACTGGAAAGAAGCTTTCTGAGAAACTGCTCTGTGTTCTGTTAATTCATCTCACAGAGTTACATCTTTCCCTTCAAGAAGCCTTTCGCTAAGGCTGTTCTTGTGGAATTGGCAAAGGGATATTTGGAAGCCCGTAGAGGGCTATGGTGAAAAAGGAAATATCTTCCGTTCAAAACTGGAAAGAAGCTTTCTGAGAAACTGCTCTGTGTTCTGTTCATTCATCTCACAGAGTTACATCTTTCCCTTCAAGAAGCCTTTCGCTAAGGCTGTTCTTGTGGAATTGGCAAAGGGATATTTGGAAGCCCATAGAGGGCTATGGTGAAAAAGGAAATATCTTCCGTTCAAAACTGGAAAGAAGCTTTCTGAGAAACTGCTCAGTGTTCTGTTAATTCATCTCACAGAGTTACATCTTTCCCTTCAAGAAGCCTTTCGCTAAGGCTGTTCTTGTGGAATTGGCAAAGGGATATTTGGAAGCCCGTAGAGGGCTATGGTGAAAAAGGAAATATCTTCCGTTCAAAACTGGAAAGAAGCTTTCTGAGAAACTGCTCTGTGTTCTGTTAATTCATCTCACAGAGTTACATCTTTCCCTTCAGGAAGCCTTTCGCTAAGGCTGTTCTTGTGGAATTGGCAAAGGGATATTTGGAAGCCCATAGAGGGCTATGGTGAAAAAGGAAATATCTTCCGTTCAAAACTGGAAAGAAGCTTTCTGAGACACTGCTCTGTGTTCTGTTAATTCATCTCACAGAGTTACATCTTTCCCTTCAAGAAGCCTTTCGCTAAGGCTGTTCTTGTGGAATTGGCAAAGGGATATTTGGAAGCCCATAGAGGGCTATGGTGAAAAAGGAAATATCTTCCGTTCAAAACTGGAAAGAAGCATTCTGAGAAACTGCTCTGTGTTCTGTTAGTTCATCTCACAGAGTTACATCTTTCCCTTCAAGAAGCCTTTCGCTAAGGCTGTTCTTGTGGAATTGGCAAAGGGATATTTGGAAGCCCATAGAGGGCTATGGTGAAAAAGGAAATATCTTCCGTTCAAAACTGGAAAGAAGCTTTCTGAGAAACTGCTCTGTGTTCTGTTAATTCATCTCACATAGTTACATCTTTCCCTTCAAGAAGCCTTTCGCTAAGGCTGTTCTTGTGGAATTGGCAAAGGGATATTTGGAAGCCCATAGAGGGCTATGGTGAAAAAGGAAATATCTTCCGTTCAAAACTGGAAAGAAGCCTTCTGAGAAACTGCTCTGTGTTCTGTTAATTCATCTCACAGAGTTACATCTTTCCCTTCAAGAAGCCTTTCGCTAAGGCTGTTCTTGTGGAATTGGCAAAGGGATATTTGGAAGCCCATATAGGGCTATGGTGAAAAAGGAAATATCTTCCGTTCAAAACTGGAAAGAAGCTTTCTGAGAAACTGCTCTGTGTTCTGTTAATTCATCTCACAGAGTTACATCTTTCCCTTCAAGAAGCCTTTCGCTAAGGCTGTTCTTGTGGAATTGGCAAAGGGATATTTGGAAGCCCATAGAGGGCTATGGTGAAAAAGGAAATATCTTCCGTTCAAAACTGGAAAGAAGCTTTCTGAGAAACTGCTCTGTGTTCTGTTAATTCATCTCACAGAGTTACATCTTTCCCTTCAAGAAGCCTTTCGCTAAGGCTGTTCTTGTGGAATTGGCAAAGGGATATTTGGAAGCCCATAGAGGGCTATGGTGAAAAAGGAAATATCTTCCGTTCAAAACTGGAAAGAAGCTTTCTGAAAATCTGCTCTGTGTTCTGTTAATTCATCTCACAGAGTTACATCTTTCCCTTCAAGAAGCCTTTCGCTAAGGCTGTTCTTGTGGAATTGGCAAAGGGATATTTGGAAGCCCATAGAGGGCTATGGTGAAAAAGGAAATATCTTCCGTACAAAATTGGAAGGAAGCTTTCTGAGAAACTGCTCTGTGTTCTGTTAATTCAACTCACAGAGTTACATCTTTCCCTTCAAGAAGCCTTTCGCTAAGGCTGTTCTTGTGGAATTGGCAAAGGGATATTTGGAAGCCCATAGAGGGCTATGGTGAAAAAGGAAATATCTTCCGTTCAAAACTGGAAAGAAGCTTTCTGAGAAACTGCTCTGTGTTCTGTTAATTCATCTCACAGAGTTACATCTTTCCCTTCAAGAAGCCTTTCGCTAAGACTGTTCTTGTGGAATTGGCAGAGGGGTATTTGGAAGCCCATAGAGGGCTATGGTGAAAAAGGAAATATCTTCCGTTCAAAACTGGAAAGAAGCTTTCTGAGAAACTGCTCTGTGTTCTGTTAATTCATCTCACAGAGTTACATCTTTCCCTTCAAGAAGCCTTTCGCTAAGGCTGTTCTTGTGGAATTGGCAAAGGGATATTTGGAAGCCCATAGAGGGCTATGGTGAAAAAGGAAATATCTTCCGTTCAGAACTGGAAAGAAGCTTTCTGAGAAACTGCTCTGTGTTCTGTTAATTCGTCTCACAGAGTTACATCTTTCCCTTCAAGAAGCCTTTCGCTAAGGCTGTTCTTGTTTAATTGGCAAAGGGATATTCGGAAGCCCATAGAGGGCTATGGTGAAAAAGGAAATATCTTCCGTTCAAAACTGGAAAGAAGCTTTCTGAGAAACTGCTCTGTGTTCTGTTAATTCATCTCACAGAGTTACATCTTTCCCTTCAAGAAGCCTTTCGCTAAGGCTTTTCTTTTGGAATTGGCAAAGGGATATTTGGAAGCCCATAGAGGGCTATGGTGAAAAAGGAAATATCTTCCGTTCAAAACTGGAAAGAAGCTTTCTGAGAAACTACTCTGTGTTCTGTTAATTCATCTCACAGAGTTACATCTTTCCCTACAAGAAGCCTTTCGCTAAGGCTGTTCTTGTGGAATTGGCAAAGGGATATTTGGAAGCCCATAGAGGGCTATGGTGAAAAAGGAAATATCTTCCGTACAAAATTGGAAAGAAGCTTTCTGAAAATCTGCTCTGTGTTCTGTTAATTCATCTCACAGAGTTACATCTTTCCCTTCAAGAAGCCTTTCGCTAAGGCTGTTCTTGGGGAATTGGCAAAGGGATATTTGGAAGCCCATAGAGGGCTCTGGTGAAAAAGGAAATATCTTCCGTTCAAAACTGGAAAGAAGCTTTCTGAGAAACTGCTCTGTGTTCTGTTAATTCATCTCACAGAGTTACATCTTTCCCTTCAAGAAGCCTTTCGCTAAGGCTGTTCTTGTGGAATTGGCAAAGGGATATTTGGAAGCCCGTAGAGGGCTATGGTGAAAAAGGAAATATCTTCCGTTCAAAACTGGAAAGAAGCTTTCTGAGAAACTGCTCTGTGTTCTGTTAATTCATCTCACAGAGTTACATCTTTCCCTTCAAGAAGCCTTTCGCTAAGGCTGTTCTTGTGGAATTGGCAAAGGGATATTTGGAAGTCCGTAGAGGGCTATGGTGAAAAAGGAAATATCTTCCGTTCGAAACTGGAAAGAAGCTTTCTGAGAAACTGCTGTGTGTTCTGTTCATTCATCTCACAGAGTTACATCTTTCCCTTCAAGAAGCCTTTCGCTAAGGCTGTTCTTGTGGAATTGGCAAAGGGATATTTGGAAGCCCCTAGAGGGCTATGGTGAAAAAGGAAATATCTTCCGTTCAAAACTGGAAAGAAGCTTTCTGAGAAACTGCTCTGTGTTCTGTTAATTCATCTCACATAGTTACATCTTTCCCTTCAAGAAGCCTTTCGCTAAGGCTGTTCTTGTGGAATTGGCAAAGGGATATTTGGAAGCCCATAGAGGGCTATGGTGAAAAAGGAAATATCTTCCGTTCAAAACTGGAAAGAAGCTTTCTGAGAAACTGCTCTGTGTTCTGTTAATTCATCTCACAGAGTTACATCTTTCCCTTCAAGAAGCCTTTCGCTAAGGCTGTTCTTGTGGAATTGGCAAAGGGATATTTGGAAGCCCATAGAGGGCTATGGTGAAAAAGGAAATATCTTCCGTTCAAAACTGGAAAGAAGCTTTCTGAGAAACTGCTCTGTGTTCTGTTAATTCATCTCACAGAGTTACATCTTTCCCTTCAAGAAGCCTTTCGCTAAGGCTGTTCTTGTGGAATTCGCAAAGGGATATTTGGAAGCCCATAGAGGGCTATGGTGAAAAAGGAAATATCTTCCGTTCAAAACTGGAAAGAAGCTTTCTGAGAAACTGCTCTGTGTTCTGTTAATTCATCTCACAGAGTTACATCTTTCTCTTCAAGAAGCCTTTCGCTAAGGCTGTTCTTGTGGAATTCGCAAAGGGATATTTGGAAGCCGATAGAGGGCTATGGTGAAAAAGAAAATATCTTCCGTTCAAAACTGGAAAGAAGCTTTCTGAGAAATTGCTATGTGTTCTGTTAATTCATCTCACAGAGTTACATCTTTCCCTTCAAGAAGCCTTTCGCTAAGGCTGTTCTTGTGTAATTGGCAAAGGGATATTTGGAAGCCCATAGAGGGCTATGGTGAAAAAGGAAATATCTTCCGTTCAAAACTGGAAAGAAGCTTTCTGAGAAACTGCTCTGTGTTCTGTTAATTCATCTCACAGAGTTACATCTTTCCCTTCAAGAAGCCGTTCGCTAAGGCTGTTCTTGTGGAATTGGCAAAGGGATATTTGGAAGCCCATAGAGGGCTATGGTGAAAAAGGAAATATCTTCCGTTCAAAACTGGAAAGAAGCTTTCTGAGAAACTGCTCTGTGTTCTGTTAATTCATCTCACAGAGTTACATCTTTCCCTTCAAGAAGCCTTTCGCAAAGGCTGTTCTTGTGGAATTGGCAAAGGGATATTTGGAAGCCCATAGAGGGCTATGGTGAAAAAGGAAATATCTTCCGTTCAAAACTGGAAAGAAGCTTTCTGAGAAACTGCTCAGTGTTCTGTTGATTCGTTTCACAGAGTTACATCTTTCCCTTCAAGAAGCCTTTCGCTAAGGCTGTTCTTGTGGAATTGGCAAAGGGATATTTGGAAGCCCGTAGAGGGCTATGGTGAAAAAGGAAATATCTTCCGTTCAAAACTGGAAAGAAGCTTTCTGAGAAACTGCTCTGTGTTCTGTTAATTCATCTCACAGAGTTACATCTATCCCTTCAAGAAGCCTTTCGCTAAGGCTTTTCTTTTGGAATTGGCAAAGGGATATTTGGAAGCCCATAGAGGGCTATGTTGAAAAAGGAAATATCTTCCGTTCAAAACTGGAAAGAAGCTTTCTGAGAAACTGCTCTGTGTTCTGTTAATTCATCTCACAGAGTTACATCTTTCCCTTCAAGAAGCCTTTCGCTAAGGCTGTTCTTGTGGAATTGGCAAAGGGATATTTGGAAGCCCATAGAGGGCTATGGTGAAAAAGGAAATATCTTCCGTACAAAATTGGAAAGAAGCTTTCTGAAAATCTGCTCTGTGTTCTGTTAATTCATCTCACAGAGTTACATCTTTCCCTTCAAGAAGCCTTTCGCTAAGGCTGTTCTTGTGGAATTGGCAAAGGGATATTTGGAAGCCCATAGAGGGCTCTGGTAAAAAAGGAAATATCTTCCGTTCAAAACTGGAAAGAAGCTTTCTGAGAAACTGCTCTGTGTTCTGTTCATTCATCTCACAGAGTTACATCTTTCCCTTCAAGAAGCCTTTCGCTAAGGCTGTTCTTGTGGAATTGGCAAAGGGATATTTGGAAGCCCATAGAGGGCTATGGTGAAAAAGGAAATATCTTCCGTTCAAAACTGGAAAGAAGCTTTCTGAGAAACTGCTCTGTGTTCTGTTAATTCATCTCACAGAGTTACATCTTTCCCTTCAAGAAGCCTTTCGCTAAGACTGTTCTTGTGGAATTGGCAGAGGGGTATTTGGAAGCCCATAGAGGGCTATGGTGAAAAAGGAAATATCTTCCGTTCAAAACTGGAAAGAAGCTTTCTGAGAAACTGCTCTGTGTTCTGTTAATTCATCTCACAGAGTTACATCTTTCCCTTCAAGAAGCCTTTCGCTAAGGCTGTTCTTGTGGAATTGGCAAAGGGATATTTGGAAGTCCATAGAGGGCTATGGTGAAAAAGGAAATATCTTCCGTTCAAAACTGGAAAGAAGCTTTCTGAGAAACTGCTCTGTGTTCTGATAATTCGTCTCACAGAGTTACATCTTTCCCTTCAAGAAGCCATTCGCTAAGGCTGTTCTTGTGGAATTGGCAAAGGGATATTCGGAAGCCCATAGAGGGCTATGGTGAAAAAGGAAATATCTTCCGTTCAAAACTGGAAAGAAGCTTTCTGAGAAACTGCTCTGTGTTCTGTTAATTCATCTCACAGAGTTACATATTTCCCTTCAAGAAGCCTTTCGCTAAGGCTTTTCTTTTGGAATTGGCAAACGGATATTTGGAAGCCCATAGAGGGCTATGGTGAAAAAGGAAATATCTTCCGTTCAAAACTGGAAAGAAGCTTTCTGAGAAACTGCTCTTTGTTCTGTTAATTCATCTCACAGAGTTACATCTTTCCCTTCAAGAAGCCTTTCGCTAAGGCTGTTCTTGTGGAATTGGCAAAGGGATATTTGGAAGCCCATAGAGGGCTATGGTGAAAAAGGAAATATCTTCCGTTCAAAACTGGAAAGAAGCTTTCTGAGAAACTGCTCTGTGTTCTGTTAATTCGTCTCAAAGAGTTACATCTTTCCCTTCAAGAAGCCTTTCGCTAAGGCTGTTCTTGTGGAATTGGAAAAGGGATATTTGGAAGCCCATAGAGGGCTATGGTGAAAAAGGAAATATCTTCCATTCAAAACTGGAAAGAAGCTTTCTGAGAAACTGCTCTGTGTTCTGTTAATTCATCTCACAGAGTTACATCTTTCCCTTCAAGAAGCCTTTCGCTAAGGCTTTTCTTTTGGAATTGGCAAAGGGATATTTGGAAGCCCATAGAGGGCTATGGTGAAAAAGGAAATATCTTCCGTTCAAAACTGGAAAGAAGCTTTCTGAGAAACTGCTCTGTGTTCTGTTAATTCATCTCACAGAGTTACATCTTTCCCTTCAAGAAGCCTTTCGCTAAGGCTGTTCTTGTGGAATTGGCAAAGGGATATTTGGAAGCCCATAGAGGGCTATGGTGAAAAAGGAAATATCTTCCGTACAAAATTGGAAAGAAGCTTTCTGAGAAACTGCTCTGTGTTCTGTTAATTCAACTCACAGAGTTACATCTTTCCCTTCAAGAAGCCTTTCGCTAAGGCTGTTCTTGTGGAATTGGCAAAGGGATATTTGGAAGCCCATAGAGGGCTATGGTGAAAAAGGAAATATCTTCCGTTCAAAACTGGAAAGAAGCTTTCTGAGAAACTGCTCTGTGTTCTGTTAATTCATCTCACAGAGTTACATCTTTCCCTTCAAGAAGCCTTTCGCTAAGGCTGTTCTTGTGGAATTGGCAAAGGGATATTTGGAAGCCCATAGAGGGCTATGGTGAAAAAGGAAATATCTTCCGTTCAAAACTGGAAAGAAGCTTTCTGAGAAACTGCTCTGTGTTCTGTTAATTCGTCTCACAGAGTTACATCTTTCCCTTCAAGAAGCCTTTCGCTAAGGCTGTTCTTGTGGAATTGGCAAAGGGATATTTGGAAGCCCATAGAGGGCTATGGTGAAAAAGGAAATATCTTCCGTTCAAAACTGGAAAGAAGCTTTCTGAGAAACTGCTCTGTGTTCTGTTAATTCATCTCACAGAGTTACATCTTTCTCTTCAAGAAGCCTTTCGCTAAGGCTGTTCCTGTGGAATTGGCAAAGGGATATTTGGAAGCCGATAGAGGGCTATGGTGAAAAAGGAAATATCTTCCGTTCAAAACTGGAAAGAAGCTTTCTGAGAAACTGCTCTGTGTTCTGTTAATTCGTCTCACAGAGTTACATCTTTCCCTTCAAGAAGCCTTTCGCTAAGGCTGTTCTTGTGGAATTGGCAAAGGGATATTTGGAAGCCCATAGAGGGCTACGGTGAAAAAGGAAATATCTTCCGTTCTAAACTGGAAAGAAGCTTTCTGAGAAACAGCTCTGTGTTCTGTTAATTCATCTCACAGAGTTACATCTTTTCCTTCAAGAAGCCTTTCGCTAAGGCTGTTCTTGTGGAATTGGCAAAGGGATATTTGGAAGCCCATAGAGAGCTATGGTGAAAAAGGAAATATCTTCCGTTCAAAACTGGAAAGAAGCTTTCTGAGAAACTGCTCTGTGTTCTGTTAATTCATCTCACAGAGTTACATCTTTCCCTTCAAGAAGCCTTTCGCTAAGGCTGTTCTTGGGGAATTGGCAAAGGGATATTTGGAAGCCCATAGAGCGCAATGGTGAAAAAGGAAATACCTTCCGTTCAAAACTGGAAAGAAGCTTTCTGAGAAACTGCTCTGTGTTCTGTTAATTCATCTCACAGAGTTACATCTTTCCCTTCAAAAAGCCTTTCGCTAAGGCTGTTCTTGTGGAATTGGCAAAGGGATATTTGGAAGCCCATAGAGGGCTATGGTGAAAAAGGAAATATCTTCCGTTCAAAACTGGAAAGAAGCTTTCTGAGAAACTGCTCTGTGTTCTGTTAATTCGTCTCACAGAGTTACATCTTTCCCTTCAAGAAGCCTTTCGCTAAGGCTGTTCTTGTGGAATTGTCAAAGGGATATTTGGAAGCCCATAGAGGGCTATGGTGAAAAAGGAAATATCTTCCGTTCAAAACTGGAAAGAAGCTTTCTGAGAAACTGCTCTGTGTTCTGTTAATTCATCTCACAGAGTTACATCTTTCCCTTCAAGAAGCCTTTCGCTAAGGCTGTTCTTGTGGAATTGGCAAAGGGATATTTGGAAGCACATGGAGGGCTATGGTGAAAAAGGAAATATCTTCCGTTCAAAACTGGAAAGAAGCTTTCTGAAAATCTGCTCTGTGTTCTGTTAATTCATCTCACAGAGTTACATCTTTCCCTTCAAGAAGCCTTTCGCTAAGGCTGTTCTTGTGGAATTGGCAAAGGGATATTTGGAAGCCCATAGAGGGCTATGGTGAAAAAGGAAATATCTTCCGTACAAAATTGGAAAGAAGCTTTCTGAGAAACTGCTCTGTGTTCTGTTAATTCAACTCACAGAGTTACATCTTTCCCTTCAAGAAGCCTTTCGCTAAGGCTGTTCTTGTGGAATTGGCAAAGGGATATTTGGAAGCCCATAGAGGGCTATGGTGAAAAAGGAAATATCTTCCGTTCAAAACTGGAAAGAAGCTTTCTGAGAAACTGCTCTGTGTTCTGTTAATTCATCTCACAGAGTTACATCTTTCCCTTCAAGAAGCCTTTCGCTAAGGCTGTTCTTGTGGAATTGGCAAAGGGATATTTGGAAGCCCATAGAGGGCTATGGTGAAAAAGGAAATATCTTCCGTTCAAAACTGGAAAGAAGCTTTCTGAGAAACTGCTCTGTGTTCTGTTAATTCATCTCACAGAGTTACATCTTTCCCTTCAAGAAGCCTTTCGCTAAGGCTGTTCTTGTGGAATTGGCAAAGGGATATTTGGAAGCCCATAGAGGGCTATGGTGAAAAAGGAAATATCTTTCGTTCAAAACTGGAAAGAAGCTTTCTGAGAAACTGCTCTGTGTTCTGTTAATTCATCTCACAGAGTTACATCTTTCTCTTCAAGAAGCCTTTCGCTAAGGCTGTTCTTGTGGAATTGGCAAAGGGATATTTGGAAGCCGATAGAGGGCTATGGTGAAAAAGGAAATATCTTCCGTTCAAAACTGGAAAGAAGCTTTCTGAGAAACTGCTCTGTGTTCTGTTAATTCGTCTCACAGAGTTACATCTTTCCCTTCAAGAAGCCTTTCGCTAAGGCTGTTCTTGTGGAATTGGCAAAGGGATATTTGGAAGCCCATAGAGGGCTATGGTGAAAAAGGAAATATCTTCCGTTCAAAACTGGAAAGAAGCTTTCTGAGAAACTGCTCTGTGTTCTGTTAATTCATCTCACAGAGTTACATCTTTAACTTCAAGAAGCCTTTCGCTAAGGCTGTTCTTGTGGAATTGGCAAAGGGATATTTGGAAGCCCATAGAGGGCTATGGTGAAAAAGGAAATATCTTCCGTTCAAAACTGGAAAGAAGCTTTCTGAGAAACTGCTCTGTGTTCTGTTAATTCATCTCACAGAGTTACATCTTTCCCTTCAAGAAGCCTTTTGCTAAGGCTGTTCTTGTGGAATTGGCAAAGGGATATTTGGAAGCCCATAGAGGGCTATGGTGAAAAAGGAAATATCTTCCGTTCAAAACTGGAAAGAAGCTTTCTGAGAAACTGCTCTGTGTTCTGTTAATTCATCTCACAGAGTTACATCTTTCCCTCCAAGAAGCCGTTCGCTAAGGCTGTTCTTGTGGAATTGGCAAAGGGATATTTGGAAGCCCATAGAGGGCTATGGTGAAAAAGGAAATATCTTCCGTTCAAAACTGGAAAGAAGCTTTCTGAGAAACTGCTCTGTGTTCTGTTAATTCATCTCACAGAGTTACATCTTTCCCTTCAAGAAGCCTTTCGCTAAGGCTGTTCTTGTGGAATTGGCAAAGGGATATTTGGAAGCCCATAGAGGGCTATGGTGAAAAAGGAAATATCTTCCGTACAAAATTGGAAAGAAGCTTTCTGAGAAACTCCTCTGTGTTCTGTTAATTCAACTCACAGAGTTACATCTTTCCCTTCAAGAAGCCTTTCGCTAAGGCTGTTCTTGTGGAATTGGCAAAGGGATATTTGGAAGCCCATAGAGGGCTATGGTGAAAAAGGAAATATCTTCCGTTCAAAACTGGAAAGAAGCTTTCTGAGAAACTGCTCTGTGTTCTGTTAATTCATCTCACAGAGTTACATCTTTCCCTTCAAGAAGCCTTTCGCTAAGGCTGTTCTTGTGGAATTGGCAAAGGGATATTTGGAAGCCCATAGAGGGCTATGGTGAAAAAGGAAATATCTTCCGTTCAAAACTGGAAAGAAGCTTTCTGAGAAACTGCTCTGTGTTCTGTTAATTCATCTCACAGAGTTACATCTTTCCCTTCAAGAAGCCTTTCGCTAAGGCTGTTCTTGTGGAATTGGCAAAGGGATATTTGGAAGCCCATAGAGGGCTATGGTGAAAAAGGAAATATCTTTCGTTCAAAACTGGAAAGAAGCTTTCTGAGAAACTGCTCTGTGTTCTGTTAATTCATCTCACAGAGTTACATCTTTCTCTTCAAGAAGCCTTTCGCTAAGGCTGTTCTTGTGGAATTGGCAAAGGGATATTTGGAAGCCGATAGAGGGCTATGGTGAAAAAGGAAATATCTTCCGTTCAAAACTGGAAAGAAGCTTTCTGAGAAACTGCTCTGTGTTCTGTTAATTCGTCTCACAGAGTTACATCTTTCCCTTCAAGAAGCCTTTCGCTAAGGCTGTTCTTGTGGAATTGGCAAAGGGATATTTGGAAGCCCATAGAGGGCTATGGTGAAAAAGGAAATATCTTCCGTTCAAAACTGGAAAGAAGCTTTCTGAGAAACTGCTCTGTGTTCTGTTAATTCATCTCACAGAGTTACATCTTTCCCTTCAAGAAGCCTTTCGCTAAGGCTGTTCTTGTGGAATTGGCAAAGGGATATTTGGAAGCCCATAGAGGGCTATGGTGAAAAAGGAAATATCTTCCGTTCAAAACTGGAAAGAAGCTTTCTGAGAAACTGCTCTGTGTTCTGTTAATTCATCTCACAGAGTTACATCTTTCCCTTCAAGAAGCCTTTTGCTAAGGCTGTTCTTGTGGAATTGGCAAAGGGATATTTGGAAGCCCATAGAGGGCTATGGTGAAAAAGGAAATATCTTCCGTTCAAAACTGGAAAGAAGCTTTCTGAGAAACTGCTCTGTGTTCTGTTAATTCATCTCACAGAGTTACATCTTTCCCTCCAAGAAGCCGTTCGCTAAGGCTGTTCTTGTGGAATTGGCAAAGGGATATTTGGAAGCCCATAGAGGGCTATGGTGAAAAAGGAAATATCTTCCGTTCAAAACTGGAAAGAAGCTTTCTGAGAAACTGCTCTGTGTTCTGTTAATTCATCTCACAGAGTTACATCTTTCCCTTCAAGAAGCCTTTCGCTAAGGCTGTTCTTGTGGAATTGGCAAAGGGATATTTGGAAGCCCGTAGAGGGCTATGGTGAAAAAGGAAATATCTTCCGTTCAAAACTGGAAAGAAGCTTTCTGAGAAACTGCTCTGTGTTCTGTTCATTCATCTCACAGAGTTACATCTTTCCCTTCAAGAAGCCTTTCGCTAAGGCTGTTCTTGTGGAATTGGCAAAGGGATATTTGGAAGCCCATAGAGGGCTATGGTGAAAAAGGAAATATCTTCCGTTCAAAACTGGAAAGAAGCTTTCTGAGAAACTGCTCAGTGTTCTGTTAATTCATCTCACAGAGTTACATCTTTCCCTTCAAGAAGCCTTTCGCTAAGGCTGTTCTTGTGGAATTGGCAAAGGGATATTTGGAAGCCCGTAGAGGGCTATGGTGAAAAAGGAAATATCTTCCGTTCAAAACTGGAAAGAAGCTTTCTGAGAAACTGCTCTGTGTTCTGTTAATTCATCTCACAGAGTTACATCTTTCCCTTCAGGAAGCCTTTCGCTAAGGCTGTTCTTGTGGAATTGGCAAAGGGATATTTGGAAGCCCATAGAGGGCTATGGTGAAAAAGGAAATATCTTCCGTTCAAAACTGGAAAGAAGCTTTCTGAGACACTGCTCTGTGTTCTGTTAATTCATCTCACAGAGTTACATCTTTCCCTTCAAGAAGCCTTTCGCTAAGGCTGTTCTTGTGGAATTGGCAAAGGGATATTTGGAAGCCCATAGAGGGCTATGGTGAAAAAGGAAATATCTTCCGTTCAAAACTGGAAAGAAGCATTCTGAGAAACTGCTCTGTGTTCTGTTAGTTCATCTCACAGAGTTACATCTTTCCCTTCAAGAAGCCTTTCGCTAAGGCTGTTCTTGTGGAATTGGCAAAGGGATATTTGGAAGCCCATAGAGGGCTATGGTGAAAAAGGAAATATCTTCCGTTCAAAACTGGAAAGAAGCTTTCTGAGAAACTGCTCTGTGTTCTGTTAATTCATCTCACATAGTTACATCTTTCCCTTCAAGAAGCCTTTCGCTAAGGCTGTTCTTGTGGAATTGGCAAAGGGATATTTGGAAGCCCATAGAGGGCTATGGTGAAAAAGGAAATATCTTCCGTTCAAAACTGGAAAGAAGCCTTCTGAGAAACTGCTCTGTGTTCTGTTAATTCATCTCACAGAGTTACATCTTTCCCTTCAAGAAGCCTTTCGCTAAGGCTGTTCTTGTGGAATTGGCAAAGGGATATTTGGAAGCCCATATAGGGCTATGGTGAAAAAGGAAATATCTTCCGTTCAAAACTGGAAAGAAGCTTTCTGAGAAACTGCTCTGTGTTCTGTTAATTCATCTCACAGAGTTACATCTTTCCCTTCAAGAAGCCTTTCGCTAAGGCTGTTCTTGTGGAATTGGCAAAGGGATATTTGGAAGCCCATAGAGGGCTATGGTGAAAAAGGAAATATCTTCCGTTCAAAACTGGAAAGAAGCTTTCTGAGAAACTGCTCTGTGTTCTGTTAATTCATCTCACAGAGTTACATCTTTCCCTTCAAGAAGCCTTTCGCTAAGGCTGTTCTTGTGGAATTGGCAAAGGGATATTTGGAAGCCCATAGAGGGCTATGGTGAAAAAGGAAATATCTTCCGTTCAAAACTGGAAAGAAGCTTTCTGAAAATCTGCTCTGTGTTCTGTTAATTCATCTCACAGAGTTACATCTTTCCCTTCAAGAAGCCTTTCGCTAAGGCTGTTCTTGTGGAATTGGCAAAGGGATATTTGGAAGCCCATAGAGGGCTATGGTGAAAAAGGAAATATCTTCCGTACAAAATTGGAAGGAAGCTTTCTGAGAAACTGCTCTGTGTTCTGTTAATTCAACTCACAGAGTTACATCTTTCCCTTCAAGAAGCCTTTCGCTAAGGCTGTTCTTGTGGAATTGGCAAAGGGATATTTGGAAGCCCATAGAGGGCTATGGTGAAAAAGGAAATATCTTCCGTTCAAAACTGGAAAGAAGCTTTCTGAGAAACTGCTCTGTGTTCTGTTAATTCATCTCACAGAGTTACATCTTTCCCTTCAAGAAGCCTTTCGCTAAGACTGTTCTTGTGGAATTGGCAGAGGGGTATTTGGAAGCCCATAGAGGGCTATGGTGAAAAAGGAAATATCTTCCGTTCAAAACTGGAAAGAAGCTTTCTGAGAAACTGCTCTGTGTTCTGTTAATTCATCTCACAGAGTTACATCTTTCCCTTCAAGAAGCCTTTCGCTAAGGCTGTTCTTGTGGAATTGGCAAAGGGATATTTGGAAGCCCATAGAGGGCTATGGTGAAAAAGGAAATATCTTCCGTTCAGAACTGGAAAGAAGCTTTCTGAGAAACTGCTCTGTGTTCTGTTAATTCGTCTCACAGAGTTACATCTTTCCCTTCAAGAAGCCTTTCGCTAAGGCTGTTCTTGTTTAATTGGCAAAGGGATATTCGGAAGCCCATAGAGGGCTATGGTGAAAAAGGAAATATCTTCCGTTCAAAACTGGAAAGAAGCTTTCTGAGAAACTGCTCTGTGTTCTGTTAATTCATCTCACAGAGTTACATCTTTCCCTTCAAGAAGCCTTTCGCTAAGGCTTTTCTTTTGGAATTGGCAAAGGGATATTTGGAAGCCCATAGAGGGCTATGGTGAAAAAGGAAATATCTTCCGTTCAAAACTGGAAAGAAGCTTTCTGAGAAACTACTCTGTGTTCTGTTAATTCATCTCACAGAGTTACATCTTTCCCTACAAGAAGCCTTTCGCTAAGGCTGTTCTTGTGGAATTGGCAAAGGGATATTTGGAAGCCCATAGAGGGCTATGGTGAAAAAGGAAATATCTTCCGTACAAAATTGGAAAGAAGCTTTCTGAAAATCTGCTCTGTGTTCTGTTAATTCATCTCACAGAGTTACATCTTTCCCTTCAAGAAGCCTTTCGCTAAGGCTGTTCTTGGGGAATTGGCAAAGGGATATTTGGAAGCCCATAGAGGGCTCTGGTGAAAAAGGAAATATCTTCCGTTCAAAACTGGAAAGAAGCTTTCTGAGAAACTGCTCTGTGTTCTGTTAATTCATCTCACAGAGTTACATCTTTCCCTTCAAGAAGCCTTTCGCTAAGGCTGTTCTTGTGGAATTGGCAAAGGGATATTTGGAAGCCCGTAGAGGGCTATGGTGAAAAAGGAAATATCTTCCGTTCAAAACTGGAAAGAAGCTTTCTGAGAAACTGCTCTGTGTTCTGTTAATTCATCTCACAGAGTTACATCTTTCCCTTCAAGAAGCCTTTCGCTAAGGCTGTTCTTGTGGAATTGGCAAAGGGATATTTGGAAGTCCGTAGAGGGCTATGGTGAAAAAGGAAATATCTTCCGTTCGAAACTGGAAAGAAGCTTTCTGAGAAACTGCTGTGTGTTCTGTTCATTCATCTCACAGAGTTACATCTTTCCCTTCAAGAAGCCTTTCGCTAAGGCTGTTCTTGTGGAATTGGCAAAGGGATATTTGGAAGCCCCTAGAGGGCTATGGTGAAAAAGGAAATATCTTCCGTTCAAAACTGGAAAGAAGCTTTCTGAGAAACTGCTCTGTGTTCTGTTAATTCATCTCACATAGTTACATCTTTCCCTTCAAGAAGCCTTTCGCTAAGGCTGTTCTTGTGGAATTGGCAAAGGGATATTTGGAAGCCCATAGAGGGCTATGGTGAAAAAGGAAATATCTTCCGTTCAAAACTGGAAAGAAGCTTTCTGAGAAACTGCTCTGTGTTCTGTTAATTCATCTCACAGAGTTACATCTTTCCCTTCAAGAAGCCTTTCGCTAAGGCTGTTCTTGTGGAATTGGCAAAGGGATATTTGGAAGCCCATAGAGGGCTATGGTGAAAAAGGAAATATCTTCCGTTCAAAACTGGAAAGAAGCTTTCTGAGAAACTGCTCTGTGTTCTGTTAATTCATCTCACAGAGTTACATCTTTCCCTTCAAGAAGCCTTTCGCTAAGGCTGTTCTTGTGGAATTCGCAAAGGGATATTTGGAAGCCCATAGAGGGCTATGGTGAAAAAGGAAATATCTTCCGTTCAAAACTGGAAAGAAGCTTTCTGAGAAACTGCTCTGTGTTCTGTTAATTCATCTCACAGAGTTACATCTTTCTCTTCAAGAAGCCTTTCGCTAAGGCTGTTCTTGTGGAATTCGCAAAGGGATATTTGGAAGCCGATAGAGGGCTATGGTGAAAAAGAAAATATCTTCCGTTCAAAACTGGAAAGAAGCTTTCTGAGAAATTGCTATGTGTTCTGTTAATTCATCTCACAGAGTTACATCTTTCCCTTCAAGAAGCCTTTCGCTAAGGCTGTTCTTGTGTAATTGGCAAAGGGATATTTGGAAGCCCATAGAGGGCTATGGTGAAAAAGGAAATATCTTCCGTTCAAAACTGGAAAGAAGCTTTCTGAGAAACTGCTCTGTGTTCTGTTAATTCATCTCACAGAGTTACATCTTTCCCTTCAAGAAGCCGTTCGCTAAGGCTGTTCTTGTGGAATTGGCAAAGGGATATTTGGAAGCCCATAGAGGGCTATGGTGAAAAAGGAAATATCTTCCGTTCAAAACTGGAAAGAAGCTTTCTGAGAAACTGCTCTGTGTTCTGTTAATTCATCTCACAGAGTTACATCTTTCCCTTCAAGAAGCCTTTCGCAAAGGCTGTTCTTGTGGAATTGGCAAAGGGATATTTGGAAGCCCATAGAGGGCTATGGTGAAAAAGGAAATATCTTCCGTTCAAAACTGGAAAGAAGCTTTCTGAGAAACTGCTCAGTGTTCTGTTGATTCGTTTCACAGAGTTACATCTTTCCCTTCAAGAAGCCTTTCGCTAAGGCTGTTCTTGTGGAATTGGCAAAGGGATATTTGGAAGCCCGTAGAGGGCTATGGTGAAAAAGGAAATATCTTCCGTTCAAAACTGGAAAGAAGCTTTCTGAGAAACTGCTCTGTGTTCTGTTAATTCATCTCACAGAGTTACATCTATCCCTTCAAGAAGCCTTTCGCTAAGGCTTTTCTTTTGGAATTGGCAAAGGGATATTTGGAAGCCCATAGAGGGCTATGTTGAAAAAGGAAATATCTTCCGTTCAAAACTGGAAAGAAGCTTTCTGAGAAACTGCTCTGTGTTCTGTTAATTCATCTCACAGAGTTACATCTTTCCCTTCAAGAAGCCTTTCGCTAAGGCTGTTCTTGTGGAATTGGCAAAGGGATATTTGGAAGCCCATAGAGGGCTATGGTGAAAAAGGAAATACCTTCCGTTCAAAACTGGAAAGAAGCTTTCTGAGAAACTGCTCTGTGTTCTGTTCATTCATCTCACAGAGTTACATCTTTCCCTTCAAGAAGCCTTTCGCTAAGGCTGTTCTTGTGGAATTGGCAAAGGGATATTTGGAAGCCCATAGAGGGCTATGGTGAAAAAGGAAATATCTTCCGTTCAAAACTGGAAAGAAGCTTTCTGAGAAACTGCTCTGTGTTCTGTTAATTCATCTCACAGAGTTACATCTTTCCCTTCAAGAAGCCTTTCGCTAAGGCTGTTCTTGTGTAATTGGCAAAGGGATATTTGGAAGCCCATAGAGGGCTATGGTGAAAAAGGAAATATCTTCCGTTCAAAACTGGAAAGAAGCTTTCTGAGAAACTGCTCTGTGTTGTGTTAATTCATCTCACAGAGTTACATCTTTCCCTTCAGGAAGCCTTTCGCTAAGGCTGTTCTTGTGGAATTGGCAAAGGGATATTTGGAAGCCCATAGAGGGCTATGGTGAAAAAGGAAATATCTTCCGTTCAAAACTGGAAAGAAGCTTTCTGAGAAACTGCTCTGTGTTCTGTTAATTCATCTCACAGAGTTACATCTTTCCCTTCAAGAAGCCTTTCGCTAAGGCTGTTCTTGTGGAATTGGCAAAGGGATATTTGGAAGCCCATAGAGGGCTATGGTGAAAAAGGAAATATCTTCCGTTCAAAACTGGAAAGAAGCTTTCTGAGAAACTGCTCTGTGTTCTGTTAATTCATCTCACAGAGTTACATCTTTCCCTTCAAGAAGCCTTTCGCTAAGGCTGTTCTTGTGGAATTGGCAAAGGGATATTTGGAAGCCCATAGAGGGCTATGGTGAAAAAGGAAATATCTTCCGTTCAAAACTGGAAAGAAGCTTTCTGACAATCTGCTCTGTGTTCTGTTAATTCATCTCACAGAGTTACATCTTTCCCTTCAAGAAGCCTTTCGCTAAGGCTGTTCTTGTGGAATTGGCAAAGGGATATTTGGAAGCCCATAGAGGGCTATGGTGAAAAAGGAAATATCTTCCGTACAAAATTGGAAAGAAGCTTTCTGAGAAACTGCTCTGTGTTCTGTTAATTCAACTCACAGAGTTACATCTTTCCCTTCAAGAACCCTTTCGCTAAGGCTGTTCTTGTGGAATTGGCAAAGGGATATTTGGAAGCCCATAGAAGGCTATGGTGAAAAAGGAAATATCTTCCGTTCAAAACTGGAAAGAAGCTTTCTGAGAAACTGCTCCGTGTTCTGTTAATTCATCTCACAGAGTTACATCTTTCCCTTCAAGAAGCCTTTCGCTAAGGCTGTTCTTCTGGAATTGGCAAAGGGATATTTGGAAGCCCATAGAGGGCTATGGTGAAAAAGGAAATATCTTCCGTTCAAAACTGGAAAGAAGCTTTCTGAGAAACTGCTCAGTGTTCTGTTAATTCGTCTCACAGAGTTACATCTTTCCCTTCAAGAAGCCTTTCGCTAAGGCTGTTCTTGTGGAATTGGCAAAGGGATATTCGGAAGCCCATAGAGGGCTATGGTGAAAAAGGAAATATCTTCCGTTCAAAACTGGAAAGAAGCTTTCTGAGAAACTGCTCTGTGTTCTGTTAATTCATCTCACAGAGTTACATCTTTCCCTTCAAGAAGCCTTTCGCTAAGGCTGTTCTTGTGGAATTGGCAAACGGATATTCGGAAGCCCATAGAGGGCTATGGTGAAAAAGGAAATATCTTCCGTTCAAAACTGGAAAGAAGCTTTCTGAGAAACTGCTCTGTGTTCTGTTAATTCATCTCACAGAGTTACATCTTTCCCTTCAAGAAGCCTTTCGCTAAGGCTTTTCTTTTGGAATTGGCAAAGGGATATTTGGAAGCCCATAGAGGGCTATGGTGAAAAAGGAAATATCTTCCGTTCAAAACTGGAAAGAAGCTTTCTGAGAAACTGCTCTGTGTTCTGTTAATTCATCTCAGAGAGTTACATCTTTCCCTACAAGAAGCCTTTCGCTAAGGCTGTTCTTGTGGAATTGGCAAAGGGATATTTGGAAGCCCATAGAGGGCTATGGTGAAAAAGGAAATATCTTCCGTACAAAATTGGAAAGAAGCTTTCTGAAAATCTGCTCTGTGTTCTGTTAATTCATCTCACAGAGTTACATCTTTCCCTTCAAGAAGCCTTTCGCTAAGGCTGTTCTTGTGGAATTGGCAAAGGGATATTTGGAAGCCCATAGAGGGCTATGGTGAAAAAGGAAATATCTTCCGTTCAAAACTGGAAAGAAGCTTCCTGAGAAACTGCTCAGTGTTCTGTTAATTCATCTCACAGAGTTACATCTTTCCCTTCAAGAAGCCTTTCGCTAAGGCTGTTCTTGTGGAATTGGCAAAGGGATATTTGGAAGCCCGTAGAGGGCTATGGTGAAAAAGGAAATATCTTCCGTTCAAAACTGGAAAGAAGCTTTCTGAGAAACTGCTCTGTGTTCTGTTAATTCATCTCACAGAGTTACATCTTTCCCTTCAAGAAGCCTTTCGCTAAGGCTGTTCTTGTGGTATTGGCAAAGGGATATTTGGAAGCCCATAGAGGGCTATGGTGAAAAAGGAAATATCTTCCGTTCAAAACTGGAAAGAAGCTTTCTGAGAAACTGCTCTGTGTTCTGTTAATTCATCTCACAGAGTTACATCTTTCCCTTCAAGAAGCCTTTCGCTAAGGCTGTTCTTGTGGAATTGGCAAAGGGATATTTGGAAGCCCATAGAGGGCTATGGTGAAAAAGGAAATATCTTCCGTTCAAAACTGGAAAGAAGCTTTCTGAGAAACTGCTCTGTGTTCTGTTAATTCATCTCACAGAGTTACATCTTTCCCTTCAAGAAGCCTTTCGCTAAGGCTTTTCTTTTGGAATTGGCAAAGGGATATTTGGAAGCCCATAGAGGGCTATGGTGAAAAAGGAAATATCTTCCGTTCAAAACTGGAAAGAAGCTTTCTGAGAAACTACTCTGTGTTCTGTTAATTCATCTCACAGAGTTACATCTTTCCCTACAAGAAGCCTTTCGCTAAGGCTGTTCTTGTGGAATTGGCAAAGGGATATTTGGAAGCCCATAGAGGGCTATGGTGAAAAAGGAAATATCTTCCGTACAAAATTGGAAAGAAGCTTTCTGAAAATCTGCTCTGTGTTCTGTTAATTCATCTCACAGAGTTACATCTTTCCCTTCAAGAAGCCTTTCGCTAAGGCTGTTCTTGGGGAATTGGCAAAGGGATATTTGGAAGCCCATAGAGGGCTCTGGTGAAAAAGGAAATATCTTCCGTTCAAAACTGGAAAGAAGCTTTCTGAGAAACTGCTCTGTGTTCTGTTAATTCATCTCACAGAGTTACATCTTTCCCTTCAAGAAGCCTTTCGCTAAGGCTGTTCTTGTGGAATTGGCAAAGGGATATTTGGAAGCCCGTAGAGGGCTATGGTGAAAAAGGAAATATCTTCCGTTCAAAACTGGAAAGAAGCTTTCTGAGAAACTGCTCTGTGTTCTGTTAATTCATCTCACAGAGTTACATCTTTCCCTTCAAGAAGCCTTTCGCTAAGGCTGTTCTTGTGGAATTGGCAAAGGGATATTTGGAAGTCCGTAGAGGGCTATGGTGAAAAAGGAAATATCTTCCGTTCGAAACTGGAAAGAAGCTTTCTGAGAAACTGCTGTGTGTTCTGTTCATTCATCTCACAGAGTTACATCTTTCCCTTCAAGAAGCCTTTCGCTAAGGCTGTTCTTGTGGAATTGGCAAAGGGATATTTGGAAGCCCCTAGAGGGCTATGGTGAAAAAGGAAATATCTTCCGTTCAAAACTGGAAAGAAGCTTTCTGAGAAACTGCTCTGTGTTCTGTTAATTCATCTCACATAGTTACATCTTTCCCTTCAAGAAGCCTTTCGCTAAGGCTGTTCTTGTGGAATTGGCAAAGGGATATTTGGAAGCCCATAGAGGGCTATGGTGAAAAAGGAAATATCTTCCGTTCAAAACTGGAAAGAAGCTTTCTGAGAAACTGCTCTGTGTTCTGTTAATTCATCTCACAGAGTTACATCTTTCCCTTCAAGAAGCCTTTCGCTAAGGCTGTTCTTGTGGAATTGGCAAAGGGATATTTGGAAGCCCATAGAGGGCTATGGTGAAAAAGGAAATATCTTCCGTTCAAAACTGGAAAGAAGCTTTCTGAGAAACTGCTCTGTGTTCTGTTAATTCATCTCACAGAGTTACATCTTTCCCTTCAAGAAGCCTTTCGCTAAGGCTGTTCTTGTGGAATTCGCAAAGGGATATTTGGAAGCCCATAGAGGGCTATGGTGAAAAAGGAAATATCTTCCGTTCAAAACTGGAAAGAAGCTTTCTGAGAAACTGCTCTGTGTTCTGTTAATTCATCTCACAGAGTTACATCTTTCTCTTCAAGAAGCCTTTCGCTAAGGCTGTTCTTGTGGAATTCGCAAAGGGATATTTGGAAGCCGATAGAGGGCTATGGTGAAAAAGAAAATATCTTCCGTTCAAAACTGGAAAGAAGCTTTCTGAGAAATTGCTATGTGTTCTGTTAATTCATCTCACAGAGTTACATCTTTCCCTTCAAGAAGCCTTTCGCTAAGGCTGTTCTTGTGTAATTGGCAAAGGGATATTTGGAAGCCCATAGAGGGCTATGGTGAAAAAGGAAATATCTTCCGTTCAAAACTGGAAAGAAGCTTTCTGAGAAACTGCTCTGTGTTCTGTTAATTCATCTCACAGAGTTACATCTTTCCCTTCAAGAAGCCGTTCGCTAAGGCTGTTCTTGTGGAATTGGCAAAGGGATATTTGGAAGCCCATAGAGGGCTATGGTGAAAAAGGAAATATCTTCCGTTCAAAACTGGAAAGAAGCTTTCTGAGAAACTGCTCTGTGTTCTGTTAATTCATCTCACAGAGTTACATCTTTCCCTTCAAGAAGCCTTTCGCTAAGGCTGTTCTTGTGGAATTGGCAAAGGGATATTTGGAAGCCCATAGAGGGCTATGGTGAAAAAGGAAATATCTTCCGTTCAAAACTGGAAAGAAGCTTTCTGAGAAACTGCTCAGTGTTCTGTTAATTCGTTTCACAGAGTTACATCTTTCCCTTCAAGAAGCCTTTCGCTAAGGCTGTTCTTGTGGAATTGGCAAAGGGATATTTGGAAGCCCGTAGAGGGCTATGGTGAAAAAGGAAATATCTTCCGTTCAAAACTGGAAAGAAGCTTTCTGAGAAACTGCTCTGTGTTCTGTTAATTCATCTCACAGAGTTACATCGTTCCCTTCAAGAAGCCTTTCGCTAAGGCTTTTCTTTTGGAATTGGCAAAGGGATATTTGGAAGCCCATAGAGGGCTATGGTGAAAAAGGAAATATCTTCCGTTCAAAACTGGAAAGAAGCTTTCTGAGAAACTGCTCTGTGTTCTGTTAATTCATCTCACAGAGTTACATCTATCCCTTCAAGAAGCCTTTCGCTAAGGCTTTTCTTTTGGAATTGGCAAAGGGATATTTGGAAGCCCATAGAGGGCTATGTTGAAAAAGGAAATATCTTCCGTTCAAAACTGGAAAGAAGCTTTCTGAGAAACTGCTCTGTGTTCTGTTAATTCATCTCACAGAGTTACATCTTTCCCTTCAAGAAGCCTTTCGCTAAGGCTGTTCTTGTGGAATTGGCAAAGGGATATTTGGAAGCCCATAGAGGGCTATGGTGAAAAAGGAAATACCTTCCGTTCAAAACTGGAAAGAAGCTTTCTGAGAAACTGCTCTGTGTTCTGTTCATTCATCTCACAGAGTTACATCTTTCCCTTCAAGAAGCCTTTCGCTAAGGCTGTTCTTGTGGAATTGGCAAAGGGATATTTGGAAGCCCATAGAGGGCTATGGTGAAAAAGGAAATATCTTCCGTTCAAAACTGGAAAGAAGCTTTCTGAGAAACTGCTCTGTGTTCTGTTAATTCATCTCACAGAGTTACATCTTTCCCTTCAAGAAGCCTTTCGCTAAGGCTGTTCTTGTGTAATTGGCAAAGGGATATTTGGAAGCCCATAGAGGGCTATGGTGAAAAAGGAAATATCTTCCGTTCAAAACTGGAAAGAAGCTTTCTGAGAAACTGCTCTGTGTTGTGTTAATTCATCTCACAGAGTTACATCTTTCCCTTCAGGAAGCCTTTCGCTAAGGCTGTTCTTGTGGAATTGGCAAAGGGATATTTGGAAGCCCATAGAGGGCTATGGTGAAAAAGGAAATATCTTCCGTTCAAAACTGGAAAGAAGCTTTCTGAGAAACTGCTCTGTGTTCTGTTAATTCATCTCACAGAGTTACATCTTTCCCTTCAAGAAGCCTTTCGCTAAGGCTGTTCTTGTGGAATTGGCAAAGGGATATTTGGAAGCCCATAGAGGGCTATGGTGAAAAAGGAAATATCTTCCGTTCAAAACTGGAAAGAAGCTTTCTGAGAAACTGCTCTGTGTTCTGTTAATTCATCTCACAGAGTTACATCTTTCCCTTCAAGAAGCCTTTCGCTAAGGCTGTTCTTGTGGAATTGGCAAAGGGATATTTGGAAGCCCATAGAGGGCTATGGTGAAAAAGGAAATATCTTCCGTTCAAAACTGGAAAGAAGCTTTCTGACAATCTGCTCTGTGTTCTGTTAATTCATCTCACAGAGTTACATCTTTCCCTTCAAGAAGCCTTTCGCTAAGGCTGTTCTTGTGGAATTGGCAAAGGGATATTTGGAAGCCCATAGAGGGCTATGGTGAAAAAGGAAATATCTTCCGTACAAAATTGGAAAGAAGCTTTCTGAGAAACTGCTCTGTGTTCTGTTAATTCAACTCACAGAGTTACATCTTTCCCTTCAAGAACCCTTTCGCTAAGGCTGTTCTTGTGGAATTGGCAAAGGGATATTTGGAAGCCCATAGAAGGCTATGGTGAAAAAGGAAATATCTTCCGTTCAAAACTGGAAAGAAGCTTTCTGAGAAACTGCTCCGTGTTCTGTTAATTCATCTCACAGAGTTACATCTTTCCCTTCAAGAAGCCTTTCGCTAAGGCTGTTCTTCTGGAATTGGCAAAGGGATATTTGGAAGCCCATAGAGGGCTATGGTGAAAAAGGAAATATCTTCCGTTCAAAACTGGAAAGAAGCTTTCTGAGAAACTGCTCAGTGTTCTGTTAATTCGTCTCACAGAGTTACATCTTTCCCTTCAAGAAGCCTTTCGCTAAGGCTGTTCTTGTGGAATTGGCAAAGGGATATTCGGAAGCCCATAGAGGGCTATGGTGAAAAAGGAAATATCTTCCGTTCAAAACTGGAAAGAAGCTTTCTGAGAAACTGCTCTGTGTTCTGTTAATTCATCTCACAGAGTTACATCTTTCCCTTCAAGAAGCCTTTCGCTAAGGCTGTTCTTGTGGAATTGGCAAACGGATATTCGGAAGCCCATAGAGGGCTATGGTGAAAAAGGAAATATCTTCCGTTCAAAACTGGAAAGAAGCTTTCTGAGAAACTGCTCTGTGTTCTGTTAATTCATCTCACAGAGTTACATCTTTCCCTTCAAGAAGCCTTTCGCTAAGGCTTTTCTTTTGGAATTGGCAAAGGGATATTTGGAAGCCCATAGAGGGCTATGGTGAAAAAGGAAATATCTTCCGTTCAAAACTGGAAAGAAGCTTTCTGAGAAACTGCTCTGTGTTCTGTTAATTCATCTCAGAGAGTTACATCTTTCCCTACAAGAAGCCTTTCGCTAAGGCTGTTCTTGTGGAATTGGCAAAGGGATATTTGGAAGCCCATAGAGGGCTATGGTGAAAAAGGAAATATCTTCCGTACAAAATTGGAAAGAAGCTTTCTGAAAATCTGCTCTGTGTTCTGTTAATTCATCTCACAGAGTTACATCTTTCCCTTCAAGAAGCCTTTCGCTAAGGCTGTTCTTGTGGAATTGGCAAAGGGATATTTGGAAGCCCATAGAGGGCTATGGTGAAAAAGGAAATATCTTCCGTTCAAAACTGGAAAGAAGCTTCCTGAGAAACTGCTCAGTGTTCTGTTAATTCATCTCACAGAGTTACATCTTTCCCTTCAAGAAGCCTTTCGCTAAGGCTGTTCTTGTGGAATTGGCAAAGGGATATTTGGAAGCCCGTAGAGGGCTATGGTGAAAAAGGAAATATCTTCCGTTCAAAACTGGAAAGAAGCTTTCTGAGAAACTGCTCTGTGTTCTGTTAATTCATCTCACAGAGTTACATCTTTCCCTTCAAGAAGCCTTTCGCTAAGGCTGTTCTTGTGGTATTGGCAAAGGGATATTTGGAAGCCCATAGAGGGCTATGGTGAAAAAGGAAATATCTTCCGTTCAAAACTGGAAAGAAGCTTTCTGAGAAACTGCTCTGTGTTCTGTTAATTCATCTCACAGAGTTACATCTTTCCCTTCAAGAAGCCTTTCGCTAAGGCTGTTCTTGTGGAATTGGCAAAGGGATATTTGGAAGCCCATAGAGGGCTATGGTGAAAAAGGAAATATCTTCCGTTCAAAACTGGAAAGAAGCTTTCTGAGAAACTGCTCTGTGTTCTGTTAATTCATCTCACAGAGTTACATCTTTCCCTTCAAGAAGCCTTTCGCTAAGGCTGTTCTTGTGGAATTGGCAAAGGGATATTTGGAAGCCCATAGAGGGCTATGGTGAAAAAGGAAATATCTTCCGTTCAAAACTGGAAAGAAGCTTTCTGAGAAACTGCTCTGTGTTCTGTTAATTCATCTCACAGAGTTCCATCTTTCCCTTCAAGAAGCCTTTCGCTAAGGCTGTTCTTGTGGAATTGGCAAAGGGATATTTGGAAGCCCATAGAGGGCTATGGTGAAAAAGGAAATATCTTCCGTTCAAAACTGGAAAGAAGCTTTCTGAGAAACTGCTCTGTGTTCTGTTAATTCATCTCACAGAGTTACATCTTTCCCTTCAAGAAGCCTTTCCCTAAGGCTGTTCTTGTGGAATTGGCAAAGGGATATTTGGAAGCCCATAGAGGGCTATGGTGAAAAAGTAAATATCTTCCGTACAAAATTGGAAAGAAGCTTTCTGAGAAACTGCTCTGTGCTCTGTTAATTCAACTCACAGAGTTACATCTTTCCCTTCAAGAAGCCTTTCGCTAAGGCTGTTCTTGTGGAATTGGCAAAGGGATATTTGGAAGCCCATAGAGGGCTCTGGTGAAAAAGGAAATATCTTCCGTTCAAAACTGGAAAGAAGCTTTCTGAGAAACTGCTCTGTGTTCTGTTAATTCATCTCACAGAGTTACATCTTTCCCTTCAAGAAGCCTTTCGCTAAGGCTGTTCTTGTGGAATTGGCAAAGGGATATTTGGAAGCCCATAGAGGGCTATGATGAAAAAGGAAATATCTTCCGTTCAAAACTGGAAAGAAGCTTTCTGAGAAACTGCTCTGTGTTCTGTTAATTCGTCTCACAGAATTACATCTTTCCCTTCAAGAAGCCTTTCGCTAAGGCTGTTCTTGTGGAATTGGCAAAGGGATATTTGGAAGCCCATAGAGGGCTATGGTGAAAAAGGAAATATCTTCCGTTCAAAACTGGAAAGAAGCTTTCTGAGAAACTGCTCTGTGTTCTGTTAATTCATCTCACAGAGTTACATCTTTCCCTTCAAGAAGCCTTTCGCTAAGGCTGTTCTTGTGGAATTGGCAAGGGGATATTTGGAAGCCCGTAGAGGGCTATGGTGAAAAAGGAAATATCTTCCGTTCAAAACTGGAAAGAAGCTTTCTGAGAAACTGCTCTGTGTTCTGTTAATTCATCTCACAGAGTTACATCTTTCCCTTCAAGAAGCCTTTCGCTAAGGCTGTTCTTGTGGAATTGGCAAAGGGATATTTGGAAGCCCATAGAGGGCTATGGTGAAAAAGGAAATATCTTCCGTTCAAAACTGGAAAGAAGCTTTCTGAGAAACTGCTCTGTGTTCTGTTAATTCATCTCACAGAGTTACAACTTTCCCTTCAAGAAGCCTTTCGCTAAGGCTGTTCTTGTGGAATTGGCAAAGGGATATTTGGAAGCCCATAGAGGGCTATGGTGAAAAAGGAAATATCTTCCGTTCAAAACTGGAAAGAAGCTTTCTGAGAAACTGCTCTGTGTTCTGTTAATTCATCTCACAGAGTTACATCTTTCCCTTCAAGAAGCCTTTCGCTAAGGCTGTTCTTGTGGAATTGGCAAAGGGATATTTGGAAGCCCATAGAGGGCTATGGTGAAAAAGGAAATATCTTCCGTTCAAAACTGGAAAGAAGCTTTCTGAGAAACTGCTCTGTGTTCTGTTAATTCATCTCACAGAGTTACATCTTTCCCTTCAAGAAGCCTTTCGCTAAGGCTGTTCTTGTGGAATTGGCAAAGGGATATTTGGAAGCCCATAGAGGGCTATGGTGAAAAAGGAAATATCTTCCGTTCAAAACTGGAAAGAAGCTTTCTGAGAAACTGCTCTGTGTTCTGTTAATTCATCTCACAGAGTTACATCTTTCCCTTCAAGAAGCCTTTCGCTAAGGCTGTTCTTGTGGAATTGGCAAAGGGATATTTGGAAGCCCATAGATGGGTATGGTGAAAAAGGAAATATCTACCGTTCAAAACTGGAAAGAAGCTTTCTGAAAATCTGCTCTGTGTTCTGTTAATTCATCTCACAGAGTTACATCTTTCCCTTCAAGAAGCCTTTCGCTAAGGCTGTTCTTGTGGAATTGGCAAAGGGATATTTGGAAGCCCATAGAGGGCTATGGTGAAAAAGGAAATATCTTACGTACAAAATTGGAAAGAAGGTTTCTGAGAAACTGCTCTGTGTTCTGTTAATTCAACTCACAGAGTTACATCTTTCCCTTCAAGAAGCCTTTCGCTAAGGCTGTTCTTGTGGAATTGGCAAAGGGATATTTGGAAGCCCATAGAGGGCTATGGTGAAAAAGGAAATATCTTCCGTTCAAAACTGGAAAGAAGCTTTCTGAGAAACTGCTCTGTGTTCTGTTAATTCATCTCACAGAGTTACATCTTTCCCTTCAAGAAGCCTTTCGCTAAGGCTGTTCTTGTGGAATTGGCAAAGGGATATTTGGAAGCCCATAGAGGGCTATGGTGAAAAAGGAAATATCTTCCGTTCAAAACTGGAAAGAAGCTTTCTGAGAAACTGCTCTGTGTTCTGATAATTCGTCTCACAGAGTTACATCTTTCCCTTCAAGAAGCCTTTCGCTAAGGCTGTTCTTGTGGAATTGGCAAAGGGATATTCGGAAGCCCATAGAGGGCTATGGTGAAAAAGGTAATATCTTCCGTTCAAAACTGGAAAGAAGCTTTCTGAGAAACTGCTCTGTGTTCTGTTCATTCATCTCACAGAGTTACATCTTTCCCTTCAAGAAGCCTTTCGCTAAGGCTGTTCTTGTGGAATTGGCAAAGGGATATTTGGAAGCCCATAGAGGGCTATGGTGAAAAAGGAAATATCTTCCGTTCAAAACTGGAAAGAAGCTTTCTGAGAAACTGCTCTGTGTTCTGTTAATTCATCTCACAGAGTTACATCTTTCCCTTCAAGAAGCCTTTCGCTAAGGCTGTTCTTGTGTAATTGGCAAAGGAATATTTGGAAGCCCATAGAGGGCTATGGTGAAAAAGGAAATATCTTCCGTTCAAAACTGGAAAGAAGCTTTCTGAGAAACTGCTCTGTGTTCTGTTAATTCATCTCACAGAGTTACATCTTTCCCTTCAAGAAGCCGTTCGGTAAGGCTGTTCTTGTGGAATTGGCAAAGGGATATTTGGAAGCCCATAGAGGGCTATGGTGAAAAAGGAAATATCTTCCGTTCAAAACTGGAAAGAAGCTTTCTGAGAAACTGCTCTGTGTTCTGTTAATTCATCTCACAGAGTTACATCTTTCCCTTCAAGAAGCCTTTCGCTAAGGCTGTTCTTGTGGAATTGGCAAAGGGATATTTGGAAGCCCGTAGAGGGCTATGGTGAAAAAGGAAATATCTTCCGTTCAAAACTGGAAAGAAGCTTTCTGAGAAACTGCTCTGTGTTCTGTTCATTCATCTCACAGAGTTACATCTTTCCCTTCAAGAAGCCTTTCGCTAAGGCTGTTCTTGTGGAATTGGCAAAGGGATATTTGGAAGCCCCTAGAGGGCTATGGTGAAAAAGGAAATATCTTCCGTTCAAAACTGGAAAGAAGCTTTCTGAGAAACTGCTCTGTGTTCTGTTAATTCATCTCACATAGTTACATCTTTCCCTTCAAGAAGCCTTTCGCTAAGGCTGTTCTTGTGGAATTGGCAAAGGGATATTTGGAAGCCCATAGAGGGCTATGGTGAAAAAGGAAATATCTTCCGTTCAAAACTGGAAAGAAGCTTTCTGAGAAACTGCTCTGTGTTCTGTTAATTCATCTCACAGAGTTACATCTTTCCCTTCAAGAAGCCTTTCGCTAAGGCTGTTCTTGTGGAATTGGCAAAGGGATATTTGGAAGCCCGTAGAGGGCTATGGTGAAAAAGGAAATATCTTCCGTTCAAAACTGGAAAGAAGCTTTCTGAGAAACTGCTCTGTGTTCTGTTAATTCATCTCACAGAGTTACATCTTTCCCTTCAAGAAGCCTTTCGCTAAGGCTGTTCTTGTGGTATTGGCAAAGGGATATTTGGAAGCCCATAGAGGGCTATGGTGAAAAAGGAAATATCTTCCGTTCAAAACTGGAAAGAAGCTTTCTGAGAAACTGCTCTGTGTTCTGTTAATTCATCTCACAGAGTTACATCTTTCCCTTCAAGAAGCCTTTCGCTAAGGCTGTTCTTGTGGAATTGGCAAAGGGATATTTGGAAGCCCATAGAGGGTTATGATGAAAAAGGAAATATCTTCCGTTCAAAACTGGAAAGAAGCTTTCTGAGAAACTGCTCTGTGTTCTGTTAATTCGTCTCACAGAATTACATCTTTCCCTTCAAGAAGCCTTTCGCTAAGGCTGTTCTTGTGGAATTGGCAAAGGGATATTTGGAAGCCCATAGAGGGCTATGGTGAAAAAGGAAATATCTTCCGTTCAAAACTGGAAAGAAGCTTTCTGAGAAACTGCTCTGTGTTCTGTTAATTCATCTCACAGAGTTACATCTTTCCCTTCAAGAAGCCTTTCGCTAAGGCTGTTCTTGTGGAATTGGCAAAGGGATATTTGGAAGCCCGTAGAGGGCTATGGTGAAAAAGGAAATATCTTCCGTTCAAAACTGGAAAGAAGCTTTCTGAGAAACTGCTCTGTGTTCTGTTAATTCATCTCACAGAGTTACATCTTTCCCTTCAAGAAGCCTTTCGCTAAGGCTGTTCTTGTGGAATTGGCAAAGGGATATTTGGAAGCCCATAGAGGGCTATGGTGAAAAAGGAAATATCTTCCGTTCAAAACTGGAAAGAAGCTTTCTGAGAAACTGCTCTGTGTTCTGTTAATTCATCTCACAGAGTTACATCTTTCCCTTCAAGAAGCCTTTCCCTAAGGCTGTTCTTGTGGAATTGGCAAAGGGATATTTGGAAGCCCATAGAGGGCTATGGTGAAAAAGGAAATATCTTCCGTACAAAATTGGAAAGAAGCTTTCTGAGAAACTGCTCTGTGCTCTGTTAATTCAACTCACAGAGTTACATCTTTCCCTTCAAGAAGCCTTTCGCTAAGGCTGTTCTTGTGGAATTGGCAAAGGGATATTTGGAAGCCCATAGAGGGCTCTGGTGAAAAAGGAAATATCTTCCGTTCAAAACTGGAAAGAAGCTTTCTGAGAAACTGCTCTGTGTTCTGTTAATTCATCTCACAGAGTTACATCTTTCCCTTCAAGAAGCCTTTCGCTAAGGCTGTTCTTGTGGAATTGGCAAAGGGATATTTGGAAGCCCATAGAGGGCTATGATGAAAAAGGAAATATCTTCCGTTCAAAACTGGAAAGAAGCTTTCTGAGAAACTGCTCTGTGTTCTGTTAATTCGTCTCACAGAATTACATCTTTCCCTTCAAGAAGCCTTTCGCTAAGGCTGTTCTTGTGGAATTGGCAAAGGGATATTTGGAAGCCCATAGAGGGCTATGGTGAAAAAGGAAATATCTTCCGTTCAAAACTGGAAAGAAGCTTTCTGAGAAACTGCTCTGTGTTCTGTTAATTCATCTCACAGAGTTACATCTTTCCCTTCAAGAAGCCTTTCGCTAAGGCTGTTCTTGTGGAATTGGCAAAGGGATATTTGGAAGCCCGTAGAGGGCTATGGTGAAAAAGGAAATATCTTCCGTTCAAAACTGGAAAGAAGCTTTCTGAGAAACTGCTCTGTGTTCTGTTCATTCATCTCACAGAGTTACATCTTTCCCTTCAAGAAGCCTTTCGCTAAGGCTGTTCTTGTGGAATTGGCAAAGGGATATTTGGAAGCCCATAGAGGGCTATGGTGAAAAAGGAAATATCTTCCGTTCAAAACTGGAAAGAAGCTTTCTGAGAAACTGCTCTGTGTTCTGTTAATTCATCTCACATAGTTACATCTTTCCCTTCAAGAAGCCTTTCGCTAAGGCTGTTCTTGTGGAATTGGCAAAGGGATATTTGGAAGCCCATAGAGGGCTATGGTGAAAAAGGAAATATCTTCCGTTCAAAACTGGAAAGAAGCTTTCTGAGAAACTGCTCTGTGTTCTGTTAATTCATCTCACAGAGTTACATCTTTCCCTTCAAGAAGCCTTTCGCTAAGGCTGTTCTTGTGGAATTGGCAAAGGGATATTTGGAAGCCCATAGAGGGCTATGGTGAAAAAGGAAATATCTTCCGTTCAAAACTGGAAAGAAGCTTTCTGAGAAACTGCTCTGTGTTCTGTTAATTCATCTCACAGAGTTACATCTTTCCCTTCAAGAAGCCTTTCGCTAAGGCTGTTCTTGTGGAATTGGCAAAGGGATATTTGGAAGCCCTTAGAGGGCTATGGTGAAAAAGGAAATATCTTCCGTTCAAAACTGGAAAGAAGCTTTCTGAGAAACTGCTCTGTGTTCTGTTAATTCATCTCACAGAGTTACATCTTTCCCTTCAAGAAGCCTTTCGCTAAGGCTGTTCTTGTGGAATTGGCAAAGGGATATTTGGAAGCCCATAGAGGGCTATGGTGAAAAAGGAAATATCTTCCGTTCAAAACTGGAAAGAAGCTTTCTGACAATCTGCTCTGTGTTCTGTTAATTCATCTCAGAGAGTTACATCTTTCCCTTCAAGAAACCTTTCGCTAAGGCTGTTCTTGTGGAATTGGCAAAGGGATATTTGGAAGCCCATAGAGGGCTATGGTGAAAAAGGAAATATCTTCCGTACAAAATTGGAAAGAAGCTTTCTGAGAAACTGCTCTGTGTTCTGTTAATTCAACTCACAGAGTTACATCTTTCCCTTCAAGAACCCTTTCGCTAAGGCTGTTCTTGTGGAATTGGCAAAGGGATATTTGGAAGCCCATAGAAGGCTATGGTGAAAAAGGAAATATCTTCCGTTCAAAACTGGAAAGAAGCTTTCTGAGAAACTGCTCTGTGTTCTGTTAATTCATCTCACAGAGTTACATCTTTCCCTTCAAGAAGCCTTTCGCTAAGGCTGTTCTTGTGGAATTGGCAAAGGGATATTTGGAAGCCCATAGAGGGCTATGGTGAAAAAGGAAATATCTTCCGTTCAAAACTGGAAAGAAGCTTTCTGAGAAACTGCTCTGTGTTCTGTTAATTCGTCTCACAGAGTTACATCTTTCCCTTCAAGAAGCCTTTCGCTAAGGCTGTTCTTGTGGAATTGGCAAAGGGATATTTGGAAGCCCATAGAGGGCTATGGTGAAAAAGGAAATATCTTCCGTTCAAAACTGGAAAGAAGCTTTCTGAGAAACTGCTCTGTGTTCTGTTAATTCATCTCACAGAGTTACATCTTTCTCTTCAAGAAGCCTTTCGCTAAGGCTGTTCTTGTGGAATTCGCAAAGGGATATTTGGAAGCCGATAGAGGGCTATGGTGAAAAAGAAAATATCTTCCGTTCAAAACTGGAAAGAAGCTTTCTGAGAAATTGCTATGTGTTCTGTTAATTCATCTCACAGAGTTACATCTTTCCCTTCAAGAAGCCTTTCGCTAAGGCTGTTCTTGTGTAATTGGCAAAGGGATATTTGGAAGCCCATAGAGGCCTATGGTGAAAAAGGAAATATCTTCCGTTCAAAACTGGAAAGAAGCTTTCTGAGAAACTGCTCTGTGTTCTGTTAATTCATCTCACAGAGTTACATCTTTCCCTTCAAGAAGCCGTTCGCTAAGGCTGTTCTTGTGGAATTGGCAAAGGGATATTTGGAAGCCCATACAGGGCTATGGTGAAAAAGGAAATATCTTCCGTTCAAAACTGGAAAGAAGCTTTCTGAGAAACTGCTCTGTGTTCTGTTAATTCATCTCACAGAGTTACATCTTTCCCTTCAAGAAGCCTTTCGCTAAGGCTGTTCTTGTGGAATTGGCAAAGGGATATTTGGAAGCCCGTAGAGGGCTATGGTGAAAAAGGAAATATCTTCCGTTCGAAACTGGAAAGAAGCTTTCTGAGAAACTGCTGTGTGTTCTGTTCATTCATCTCACAGAGTTACATCTTTCCCTTCAAGAAGCCTTTCGCCAAGGCTGTTCTTGTGGAATTGGCAAAGGGATATTTGGAAGCCCATAGAGGGCTATGGTGAAAAAGGAAATATCTTCCGTTCAAAACTGGAAAGAAGCTTTCTGAGAAACTGCTCTGTGTTCTGTTAATTCATCTCACAGAGTTACATCTTTCCCTTCAAGAAGCCTTTCGCTAAGGCTGTTCTTGTGGAATTGGCAAAGGGATATTTGGAAGCCCATAGAGGGCTATGGTGAAAAAGGAAATATCTTCCGTTCAAAACTGGAAAGAAGCTTTCTGAGAAACTGCTCTGTGTTCTGTTAATTCATCTCACAGAGTTACATCTTTCCCTTCAAGAAGCCTTTCGCTAAGGCTGTTCTTGTGGAATTGGCAAAGGGATATTTGGAAGCCCATAGAGGGCTATGGTGAAAAAGGAAATATCTTCCGTTCAAAACTGGAAAGAAGCTTTCTGAGAAACTGCTCTGTGTTCTGTTAATTCATCTCACAGAGTTACATCTTTCCCTTCAAGAAGCCTTTCGCTAAGGCTGTTCTTGTGGAATTGGCAAAGGGATATTTGGAAGCCCATAGAGGGCTATGGTGAAAAAGGAAATATCTTCCGTTCAAAACTGGAAAGAAGCTTTCTGAGAAACTGCTCTGTGTTCTGTTAATTCATCTCACAGAGTTACATCTTTCTCTTCAAGAAGCCTTTCGCTAAGGCTGTTCTTGTGGAATTCGCAAAGGGATATTTGGAAGCCGATAGAGGGCTATGGTGAAAAAGAAAATATCTTCCGTTCAAAACTGGAAAGAAGCTTTCTGAGAAATTGCTATGTGTTCTGTTAATTCATCTCACAGAGTTACATCTTTCCCTTCAAGAAGCCTTTCGCTAAGGCTGTTCTTGTGTAATTGGCAAAGGGATATTTGGAAGCCCATAGAGGGCTATGGTGAAAAAGGAAATATCTTCCGTTCAAAACTGGAAAGAAGCTTTCTGAGAAACTGCTCTGTGTTCTGTTAATTCATCTCACAGAGTTACATCTTTCCCTTCAAGAAGCCGTTCGCTAAGGCTGTTCTTGTGGAATTGGCAAAGGGATATTTGGAAGCCCATAGAGGGCTATGGTGAAAAAGGAAATATCTTCCGTTCAAAACTGGAAAGAAGCTTTCTGAGAAACTGCTCTGTGTTCTGTTAATTCATCTCACAGAGTTACATCTTTCCCTTCAAGAAGCCTTTCGCTAAGGCTGTTCTTGTGGAATTGGCAAAGGGATATTTGGAAGCCCATAGAGGGCTATGGTGAAAAAGGAAATATCTTCCGTTCAAAACTGGAAAGAAGCTTTCTGAGAAACTGCTCTGTGTTCTGTTAATTCATCTCACAGAGTTACATCTTTCCCTTCAAGAAGCCTTTCGCTAAGGCTGTTCTTGTGGAATTGGCAAAGGGATATTTGGAAGCCCGTAGAGGGCTATGGTGAAAAAGGAAATATCTTCCGTTCAAAACTGGAAAGAAGCTTTCTGAGAAACTGCTCTGTGTTCTGTTAATTCATCTCACAGAGTTACATCTTTCCCTTCAAGAAGCCTTTCGCTAAGGCTGTTCTTGTGGAATTGGCAAAGGGATATTTGGAAGCCCATAGAGGGCTATGGTGAAAAAGGAAATATCTTCCGTTCAAAACTGGAAAGAAGCTTTCTGAGAAACTGCTCTGTGTTCTGTTAATTCATCTCACAGAGTTACATCTTTCCCTTCAAGAAGCCTTTCCCTAAGGCTGTTCTTGTGGAATTGGCAAAGGGATATTTGGAAGCCCATAGAGGGCTATGGTGAAAAAGGAAATATCTTCCGTACAAAATTGGAAAGAAGCTTTCTGAGAAACTGCTCTGTGCTCTGTTAATTCAACTCACAGAGTTACATCTTTCCCTTCAAGAAGCCTTTCGCTAAGGCTGTTCTTGTGGAATTGGCAAAGGGATATTTGGAAGCCCATAGAGGGCTCTGGTGAAAAAGGAAATATCTTCCGTTCAAAACTGGAAAGAAGCTTTCTGAGAAACTGCTCTGTGTTCTGTTAATTCATCTCACAGAGTTACATCTTTCCCTTCAAGAAGCCTTTCGCTAAGGCTGTTCTTGTGGAATTGGCAAAGGGATATTTGGAAGCCCATAGAGGGCTATGATGAAAAAGGAAATATCTTCCGTTCAAAACTGGAAAGAAGCTTTCTGAGAAACTGCTCTGTGTTCTGTTAATTCGTCTCACAGAATTACATCTTTCCCTTCAAGAAGCCTTTCGCTAAGGCTGTTCTTGTGGAATTGGCAAAGGGATATTTGGAAGCCCATAGAGGGCTATGGTGAAAAAGGAAATATCTTCCGTTCAAAACTGGAAAGAAGCTTTCTGAGAAACTGCTCTGTGTTCTGTTAATTCATCTCACAGAGTTACATCTTTCCCTTCAAGAAGCCTTTCGCTAAGGCTGTTCTTGTGGAATTGGCAAAGGGATATTTGGAAGCCCGTAGAGGGCTATGGTGAAAAAGGAAATATCTTCCGTTCAAAACTGGAAAGAAGCTTTCTGAGAAACTGCTCTGTGTTCTGTTCATTCATCTCACAGAGTTACATCTTTCCCTTCAAGAAGCCTTTCGCTAAGGCTGTTCTTGTGGAATTGGCAAAGGGATATTTGGAAGCCCATAGAGGGCTATGGTGAAAAAGGAAATATCTTCCGTTCAAAACTGGAAAGAAGCTTTCTGAGAAACTGCTCTGTGTTCTGTTAATTCATCTCACATAGTTACATCTTTCCCTTCAAGAAGCCTTTCGCTAAGGCTGTTCTTGTGGAATTGGCAAAGGGATATTTGGAAGCCCATAGAGGGCTATGGTGAAAAAGGAAATATCTTCCGTTCAAAACTGGAAAGAAGCTTTCTGAGAAACTGCTCTGTGTTCTGTTAATTCATCTCACAGAGTTACATCTTTCCCTTCAAGAAGCCTTTCGCTAAGGCTGTTCTTGTGGAATTGGCAAAGGGATATTTGGAAGCCCATAGAGGGCTATGGTGAAAAAGGAAATATCTTCCGTTCAAAACTGGAAAGAAGCTTTCTGAGAAACTGCTCTGTGTTCTGTTAATTCATCTCACAGAGTTACATCTTTCCCTTCAAGAAGCCTTTCGCTAAGGCTGTTCTTGTGGAATTGGCAAAGGGATATTTGGAAGCCCTTAGAGGGCTATGGTGAAAAAGGAAATATCTTCCGTTCAAAACTGGAAAGAAGCTTTCTGAGAAACTGCTCTGTGTTCTGTTAATTCATCTCACAGAGTTACATCTTTCCCTTCAAGAAGCCTTTCGCTAAGGCTGTTCTTGTGGAATTGGCAAAGGGATATTTGGAAGCCCATAGAGGGCTATGGTGAAAAAGGAAATATCTTCCGTTCAAAACTGGAAAGAAGCTTTCTGACAATCTGCTCTGTGTTCTGTTAATTCATCTCACAGAGTTACATCTTTCCCTTCAAGAAACCTTTCGCTAAGGCTGTTCTTGTGGAATTGGCAAAGGGATATTTGGAAGCCCATAGAGGGCTATGGTGAAAAAGGAAATATCTTCCGTACAAAATTGGAAAGAAGCTTTCTGAGAAACTGCTCTGTGTTCTGTTAATTCAACTCACAGAGTTACATCTTTCCCTTCAAGAACCCTTTCGCTAAGGCTGTTCTTGTGGAATTGGCAAAGGGATATTTGGAAGCCCATAGAAGGCTATGGTGAAAAAGGAAATATCTTCCGTTCAAAACTGGAAAGAAGCTTTCTGAGAAACTGCTCTGTGTTCTGTTAATTCATCTCACAGAGTTACATCTTTCCCTTCAAGAAGCCTTTCGCTAAGGCTGTTCTTGTGGAATTGGCAAAGGGATATTTGGAAGCCCATAGAGGGCTATGGTGAAAAAGGAAATATCTTCCGTTCAAAACTGGAAAGAAGCTTTCTGAGAAACTGCTCTGTGTTCTGTTAATTCGTCTCACAGAGTTACATCTTTCCCTTCAAGAAGCCTTTCGCTAAGGCTGTTCTTGTGGAATTGGCAAAGGGATATTTGGAAGCCCATAGAGGGCTATGGTGAAAAAGGAAATATCTTCCGTTCAAAACTGGAAAGAAGCTTTCTGAGAAACTGCTCTGTGTTCTGTTAATTCATCTCACAGAGTTACATCTTTCTCTTCAAGAAGCCTTTCGCTAAGGCTGTTCTTGTGGAATTCGCAAAGGGATATTTGGAAGCCGATAGAGGGCTATGGTGAAAAAGAAAATATCTTCCGTTCAAAACTGGAAAGAAGCTTTCTGAGAAATTGCTATGTGTTCTGTTAATTCATCTCACAGAGTTACATCTTTCCCTTCAAGAAGCCTTTCGCTAAGGCTGTTCTTGTGTAATTGGCAAAGGGATATTTGGAAGCCCATAGAGGCCTATGGTGAAAAAGGAAATATCTTCCGTTCAAAACTGGAAAGAAGCTTTCTGAGAAACTGCTCTGTGTTCTGTTAATTCATCTCACAGAGTTACATCTTTCCCTTCAAGAAGCCGTTCGCTAAGGCTGTTCTTGTGGAATTGGCAAAGGGATATTTGGAAGCCCATACAGGGCTATGGTGAAAAAGGAAATATCTTCCGTTCAAAACTGGAAAGAAGCTTTCTGAGAAACTGCTCTGTGTTCTGTTAATTCATCTCACAGAGTTACATCTTTCCCTTCAAGAAGCCTTTCGCTAAGGCTGTTCTTGTGGAATTGGCAAAGGGATATTTGGAAGCCCGTAGAGGGCTATGGTGAAAAAGGAAATATCTTCCGTTCGAAACTGGAAAGAAGCTTTCTGAGAAACTGCTGTGTGTTCTGTTCATTCATCTCACAGAGTTACATCTTTCCCTTCAAGAAGCCTTTCGCCAAGGCTGTTCTTGTGGAATTGGCAAAGGGATATTTGGAAGCCCATAGAGGGCTATGGTGAAAAAGGAAATATCTTCCGTTCAAAACTGGAAAGAAGCTTTCTGAGAAACTGCTCTGTGTTCTGTTAATTCATCTCACAGAGTTACATCTTTCCCTTCAAGAAGCCTTTCGCTAAGGCTGTTCTTGTGGAATTGGCAAAGGGATATTTGGAAGCCCATAGAGGGCTATGGTGAAAAAGGAAATATCTTCCGTTCAAAACTGGAAAGAAGCTTTCTGAGAAACTGCTCTGTGTTCTGTTAATTCATCTCACAGAGTTACATCTTTCCCTTCAAGAAGCCTTTCGCTAAGGCTGTTCTTGTGGAATTGGCAAAGGGATATTTGGAAGCCCATAGAGGGCTATGGTGAAAAAGGAAATATCTTCCGTTCAAAACTGGAAAGAAGCTTTCTGAGAAACTGCTCTGTGTTCTGTTAATTCATCTCACAGAGTTACATCTTTCCCTTCAAGAAGCCTTTCGCTAAGGCTGTTCTTGTGGAATTGGCAAAGGGATATTTGGAAGCCCATAGAGGGCTATGGTGAAAAAGGAAATATCTTCCGTTCAAAACTGGAAAGAAGCTTTCTGAGAAACTGCTCTGTGTTCTGTTAATTCATCTCACAGAGTTACATCTTTCTCTTCAAGAAGCCTTTCGCTAAGGCTGTTCTTGTGGAATTCGCAAAGGGATATTTGGAAGCCGATAGAGGGCTATGGTGAAAAAGAAAATATCTTCCGTTCAAAACTGGAAAGAAGCTTTCTGAGAAATTGCTATGTGTTCTGTTAATTCATCTCACAGAGTTACATCTTTCCCTTCAAGAAGCCTTTCGCTAAGGCTGTTCTTGTGTAATTGGCAAAGGGATATTTGGAAGCCCATAGAGGGCTATGGTGAAAAAGGAAATATCTTCCGTTCAAAACTGGAAAGAAGCTTTCTGAGAAACTGCTCTGTGTTCTGTTAATTCATCTCACAGAGTTACATCTTTCCCTTCAAGAAGCCGTTCGCTAAGGCTGTTCTTGTGGAATTGGCAAAGGGATATTTGGAAGCCCATAGAGGGCTATGGTGAAAAAGGAAATATCTTCCGTTCAAAACTGGAAAGAAGCTTTCTGAGAAACTGCTCTGTGTTCTGTTAATTCATCTCACAGAGTTACATCTTTCCCTTCAAGAAGCCTTTCGCTAAGGCTGTTCTTGTGGAATTGGCAAAGGGATATTTGGAAGCCCGTAGAGGGCTATGGTGAAAAAGGAAATATCTTCCGTTCAAAACTGGAAAGAAGCTTTCTGAGAAACTGCTCTGTGTTCTGTTCATTCATCTCACAGAGTTACATCTTTCCCTTCAAGAAGCCTTTCGCTAAGGCTGTTCTTGTGGAATTGGCAAAGGGATATTTGGAAGCCCCTAGAGGGCTATGGTGAAAAAGGAAATATCTTCCGTTCAAAACTGGAAAGAAGCTTTCTGAGAAACTGCTCTGTGTTCTGTTAATTCATCTCACATAGTTACATCTTTCCCTTCAAGAAGCCTTTCGCTAAGGCTGTTCTTGTGGAATTGGCAAAGGGATATTTGGAAGCCCATAGAGGGCTATGGTGAAAAAGGAAATATCTTCCGTTCAAAACTGGAAAGAAGCTTTCTGAGAAACTGCTCTGTGTTCTGATAATTCGTCTCACAGAGTTACATCTTTCCCTTCAAGAAGCCTTTCGCTAAGGCTGTTCTTGTGAATTGGCAAAGGGATATTCGGAAGCCCATAGAGGGCTATGGTGAAAAAGGAAATATCTTCCGTTCAAAACTGGAAAGAAGCTTTCTGAGAAACTGCTCTGTGTTCTGTTAATTCATCTCACAGAGTTACATCTTTCCCTTCAAGAAGCCTTTCGCTAAGGCTTTTCTTTTGGAATTGGCAAAGGGATATTTGGAAGCCCATAGAGGGCTATGGTGAAAAAGGAAATATCTTCCGTTCAAAACTGGAAAGAAGCTTTCTGAGAAACTGCTCTGTGTTCTGTTAATTCATCTCACAGAGTTACATCTTTCCCTTCAAGAAGCCTTTCGCTAAGGCTGTTCTTGTGGAATTGGCAAAGGGATATTTGGAAGCCCATAGAGGGCTATGGTGAAAAAGGAAATATCTTCCGTTCAAAACTGGAAAGAAGCTTTCTGAGAAACTGCTCTGTGTTCTGTTAATTCGTCTCACAGAGTTACATCTTTCCCTTCAAGAAGCCTTTCGCTAAGGCTGTTCTTGTGGAATTGGAAAAGGGATATTTGGAAGCCCATAGAGGGCTATGGTGAAAAAGGAAATATCTTCCGTTCAAAACTGGAAAGAAGCTTTCTGAGAAACTGCTCTGTGTTCTGTTAATTCATCTCACAGAGTTACATCTTTCCCTTCAAGAAGCCTTTCGCTAAGGCTTTTCTTTTGGAATTGGCAAAGGGATATTTGGAAGCCCATAGAGGGCTATGGTGAAAAAGGAAATATCTTCCGTTCAAAACTGGAAAGAAGCTTTCTGAGAAACTGCTCTGTGTTCTGTTAATTCATCTCACAGAGTTACATCTTTCCCTTCAAGAAGCCTTTCGCTAAGGCTGTTCTTGTGGAATTGGCAAAGGGATATTTGGAAGCCCATAGAGGGCTATGGTGAAAAAGGAAATATCTTCCGTACAAAATTGGAAAGAAGCTTTCTGAAAATCTGCTCTGTGTTCTGTTAATTCATCTCACAGAGTTACATCTTTCCCTTCAAGAAGCCTTTCGCTAAGGCTGTTCTTGTGGAATTGGCAAAGGGATATTTGGAAGCCCATAGAGGGCTCTGGTAAAAAAGGAAATATCTTCCGTTCAAAACTGGAAAGAAGCTTTCTGAGAAACTGCTCTGTGTTCTGTTAATTCATCTCACAGAGTTACATCCTTCCCTTCAAGAAGCCTTTCTCTAAGGCTGTTCTTGTGGAATTGGCAAAGGGATATTTGGAAGCCCATAGAGGGCTATGGTGAAAAAGGAAATACCTTCCGTTCAAAACTGGAAAGAAGCTTTCTGAGAAACTGCTCTGTGTTCTGTTCATTCATCTCACAGAGTTACATCTTTCCCTTCAAGAATCCTTTCGCTAAGGCTGTTCTTGTGGAATTGGCAAAGGGATATTTGGAAGCCCATAGTGGGCTATGGTGAAAAAGGAAATATCTTCCGTTCAAAACTGGAAAGAAGCTTTCTGAGAAACTGCTCTGTGTTCTGTTAATTCATCTCACAGAGTTACATCTTTCCCTTCAAGAAGCCTTTCGCTAAGGCTGTTCTTGTGTAATTGGCAAAGGGATATTTGGAAGCCCATAGAGGGCTATGGTGAAAAAGGAAATATCTTCCGTTCAAAACTGGAAAGAAGCTTTCTGACAATCTGCTCTGTGTTCTGTTAATTCATCTCACAGAGTTACATCTTTCCCTTCAAGAAGCCTTTCGCTAAGGCTGTTCTTGTGGAATTGGCAAAGGGATATTTGGAAGCCCATAGAGGGCTATGGTGAAAAAGGAAATATCTTCCGTACAAAATTGGAAAGAAGCTTTCTGAGAAACTGCTCTGTGTTCTGTTAATTCAACTCACAGAGTTACATCTTTCCCTTCAAGAAGCCGTTCGCTAAGGCTGTTCTTGTGTAATTGGCAAAGGGATATTTGGAAGCCCATAGAGGGCTATGGTGAAAAAGGAAATATCTTCCGTTCAAAACTGGAAAGAAGCTTTCTGAGAAACTGCTCTGTGTTCTGTTAATTCATCTCACAGAGTTACATCTTTCCCTTCAAGAAGCCGTTCGCTAAGGCTGTTCTTGTGGAATTGGCAAAGGGATATTTGGAAGCCCATAGAGGGCTATGGTGAAAAAGGAAATATCTTCCGTTCAAAACTGGAAAGAAGCTTTCTGAGAAACTGCTCTGTGTTCTGTTAATTCATCTCACAGAGTTACATCTTTCCCTTCAAGAAGCCTTTCGCTAAGGCTGTTCTTGTGGAATTGGCAAAGGGATATTTGGAAGCCCATAGAGGGCTATGGTGAAAAAGGAAATATCTTCCGTTCAAAACTGGAAAGAAGCTTTCTGAGAAACTGCTCTGTGTTCTGTTAATTCATCTCACAGAGTTACATCTTTCCCTTCAAGAAGCCTTTCGCTAAGGCTGTTCTTCTGGAATTGGCAAAGGGATATTTGGAAGCCCATAGAGGGCTATGGTGAAAAAGGAAATATCTTCCGTTCAAAACTGGAAAGAAGCTTTCTGAGAATCTGCTCAGTGTTCTGTTAATTCGTCTCACAGAGTTACATCTTTCCCTTCAAGAAGCCTTTCGCTAAGGCTGTTCTTGTGGAATTGGCAAAGGGATATTCGGAAGCCCATAGAGGGCTATGGTGAAAAAGGAAATATCTTCCGTTCAAAACTGGAAAGAAGCTTTCTGAGAAACTGCTCTGTGTTCTGTTAATTCATCTCACAGAGTTACATCTTTCCCTTCAAGAAGCCTTTCGCTAAGGCTGTTCTTGTGGAATTGGCAAAGGGATATTCGGAAGCCCATAGAGGGCTATGGTGAAAAAGGAAATATCTTCCGTTCAAAACTGGAAAGAAGCTTTCTGAGAAACTGCTCTGTGTTCTGTTAATTCATCTCACAGAGTTACATCTTTCCCTTCAAGAAGCCTTTCGCTAAGGCTTTTCTTTTGGAATTGGCAAAGGGATATTTGGAAGCCCATAGAGGGCTATGGTGAAAAAGGAAATATCTTCCGTTCAAAACTGGAAAGAAGCTTTCTGAGAAACTGCTCTGTGTTCTGTTAATTCATCTCAGAGAGTTACATCTTTCCCTACAAGAAGCCTTTCGCTAAGGCTGTTCTTGTGGAATTGGCAAAGGGATATTTGGAAGCCCATAGAGGGCTATGGTGAAAAAGGAAATATCTTCCGTACAAAATTGGAAAGAAGCTTTCTGAAAATCTGCTCTGTGTTCTGTTAATTCATCTCACAGAGTTACATCTTTCCCTTCAAGAACCCTTTCGCTAAGGCTGTTCTTGTGGAATTGGCAAAGGGATATTTGGAAGCCCATAGAGGTCTCTGGTGAAAAAGGAAATATCTTCCGTTCAAAACTGGAAAGAAGCTTCCTGAGAAACTGCTCTGTGTTCTGTTAATTCATCTCACAGAGTTACATCTTTCCCTTCAAGAAGCCTTTCGCTAAGGCTGTTCTTGTGGAATTGGCAAAGGGATATTTGGAAGCCCGTAGAGGGCTATGGTGAAAAAGGAAATATCTTCCGTTCAAAACTGGAAAGAAGCTTTCTGAGAAACTGCTCTGTGTTCTGTTAATTCATCTCACAGAGTTACATCTTAACCTTCAAGAAGCCTTTCGCTAAGGCTGTTCTTGTGGTATTGGCAAAGGGATATTTGGAAGCCCATAGAGGGCTATGGTGAAAAAGGAAATATCTTCCGTTCAAAACTGGAAAGAAGCTTTCTGAGAAACTGCTCTGTGTTCTGTTAATTCATCTCACAGAGTTACATCTTTCCCTTCAAGAAGCCTTTCGCTAAGGCTGTTCTTGTGGAATTGGCAAAGGGATATTTGGAAGCCCATAGAGGGCTATGGTGAAAAAGGAAATATCTTCCGTTCAAAACTGGAAAGAAGCTTTCTGAGAAACTGCTCTGTGTTCTGTTAATTCATCTCACAGAGTTACATTTTTACCTTCAAGAAGCCTTTCGCTAAGGCTGTTCTTGTGGAATTGGCAAAGGGATATTTGGAAGCCCATAGAGGGCTATGGTGAAAAAGGAAATATCTTCCGTTCAAAACTGGAAAGAAGCTTTCTGAGAAACTGCTCTGTGTTCTGTTAATTCATCTCACAGAGTTACATCTTTCCCTTCAAGAAGCCTTTCGCTAAGGCTGTTCTTGTGGAATTGGCAAAGGGATATTTGGAAGCCCATAGAGGGCTATGGTGAAAAAGGAAATATCTTCCGTTCAAAACTGGAAAGAAGCTTTCTGAGAAACTGCTCTGTGTTCTGTTAATTCATCTCACAGAGTTACATCTTTCCCTTCAAGAAGCCTTTCCCTAAGGCTGTTCTTGTGGAATTGGCAAAGGGATATTTGGAAGCCCATAGAGGGCTATGGTGAAAAAGGAAATATCTTCCGTACAAAATTGGAAAGAAGCTTTCTGAGAAACTGCTCTGTGCTCTGTTAATTCAACTCACAGAGTTACATCTTTCCCTTCAAGAAGCCTTTCGCTAAGGCTGTTCTTGTGGAATTGGCAAAGGGATATTTGGAAGCCCATAGAGGGCTATGGTGAAAAAGGAAATATCTTCCGTTCAAAACTGGAAAGAAGCTTTCTGAGAAACTGCTCTGTGTTCTGTTAATTCATCTCACAGAGTTACATCTTTCCCTTCAAGAAGCCTTTCGCTAAGGCTGTTCTTGTGGAATTGGCAAAGGGATATTTGGAAGCCCATAGAGGGCTATGGTGAAAAAGGAAATATCTTCCGTTCAAAACTGGAAAGAAGCTTTCTGAGAAACTGCTCTGTGTTCTGTTAATTCATCTCACAGAGTTACATCTTTCCCTTCAAGAAGCCTTTCGCTAAGGCTGTTCTTGTGGAATTGGCAAAGGGATATTTGGAAGCCCATAGAGGGCTATGGTGAAAAAGGAAATGTCTTCCGTTCAAAACTGGAAAGAAGCTTTCTGAGAAACTGCTCTGTGTTCTGTTAATTCATCTCACAGAGTTACATCTTTCCCTTCAAGAAGCCTTTCGCTAAGGCTGTTCTTGTGGAATTGGCAAAGGGATATTTGGAAGCCCATAGAGGGGTATGGTGAAAAAGGAAATATCTACCGTTCAAAACTGGAAAGAAGCTTTCTGAAAATCTGCTCTGTGTTCTGTTAATTCATCTCACAGAGTTACATCTTTCCCTTCAAGAAGCCTTTCGCTAAGGCTGTTCTTGTGGAATTGGCAAAGGGATATTTGGAAGCCCATAGAGGGCTATGGTGAAAAAGGAAATATCTTACGTACAAAATTGGAAAGAAGCTTTCTGAGAAACTGCTCTGTGTTCTGTTAATTCAACTCACAGAGTTACATCTTTCCCTTCAAGAAGCCTTTCGCTAAGGCTGTTCTTGTGGAATTGGCAAAGGGATATTTGGAAGCCCATAGAGGGCTATGGTGAAAAAGGAAATATCTTCCGTTCAAAACTGGAAAGAAGCTTTCTGAGAAACTGCTCTGTGTTCTGTTAATTCATCTCACAGAGTTACATCTTTCCCTTCAAGAAGCCTTTCGCTAAGGCTGTTCTTGTGGAATTGGCAAAGGGATATTTGGAAGCCCATAGAGGGCTATGGTGAAAAAGGAAATATCTTCCGTTCAAAACTGGAAAGAAGCTTTCTGAGAAACTGCTCTGTGTTCTGATAATTCGTCTCACAGAGTTACATCTTTCCCTTCAAGAAGCCTTTCGCTAAGGCTGTTCTTGTGGAATTGGCAAAGGGATATTCGGAAGCCCATAGAGGGCTATGGTGAAAAAGGAAATATCTTCCGTTCAAAACTGGAAAGAAGCTTTCTGAGAAACTGCTCTGTGTTCTGTTAATTCATCTCACAGAGTTACATCTTTCCCTTCAAGAAGCCTTTCGCTAAGGCTTTTCTTTTGGAATTGGCAAAGGGATATTTGGAAGCCCATAGAGGGCTATGGTGAAAAAGGAAATATCTTCCGTTCAAAACTGGAAAGAAGCTTTCTGAGAAACTGCTCTGTGTTCTGTTAATTCATCTCACAGAGTTACATCTTTCCCTTCAAGAAGCCTTTCGCTAAGGCTGTTCTTGTGGAATTGGCAAAGGGATATTTGGAAGCCCATAGAGGGCTATGGTGAAAAAGGAAATATCTTCCGTTCAAAACTGGAAAGAAGCTTTCTGAGAAACTGCTCTGTGTTCTGTTAATTCGTCTCACAGAGTTACATCTTTCCCTTCAAGAAGCCTTTCGCTAAGGCTGTTCTTGTGGAATTGGCAAAGGGATATTTGGAAGCCCATAGAGGGCTATGGTGAAAAAGGAAATATCTTCCGTTCAAAACTGGAAAGAAGCTTTCTGAGAAACTGCTCTGTGTTCTGTTAATTCATCTCACAGAGTTACATCTTTCCCTTCAAGAAGCCTTTCGCTAAGGCTTTTCTTTTGGAATTGGCAAAGGGATATTTGGAAGCCCATAGAGGGCTATGGTGAAAAAGGAAATATCTTCCGTTCAAAACTGGAAAGAAGCTTTCTGAGAAACTGCTCTGTGTTCTGTTAATTCATCTCACAGTGTTACATCTTTCCCTTCAAGAAGCCTTTCGCTAAGGCTGTTCTTGTGGAATTGGCAAAGGGATATTTGGAAGCCCATAGAGGGCTATGGTGAAAAAGGAAATATCTTCCGTACAAAATTGGAAAGAAGCTTTCTGAAAATCTGCTCTGTGTTCTGTTAATTCATCTCACAGAGTTACATCTTTCCCTTCAAGAAGCCTTTCGCTAAGGCTGTTCTTGTGGAATTGGCAAAGGGATATTTGGAAGCCCATAGAGGGCTCTGGTAAAAAAGGAAATATCTTCCGTTCAAAACTGGAAAGAAGCTTTCTGAGAAACTGCTCTGTGTTCTGTTCATTCATCTCACAGAGTTACATCCTTCCCTTCAAGAAGCCTTTCGCTAAGGCTGTTCTTGTGGAATTGGCAAAGGGATATTTGGAAGCCCATGGAGGGCTATGGTGAAAAAGGAAATACCTTCCGTTCAAAACTGGAAAGAAGCTTTCTGAGAAACTGCTCTGTGTTCTGTTAATTCATCTCACAGAGTTACATCTTTCACTTCAAGAAGCCTTTCGCTAAGGCTGTTCTTGTGGAATTGGCAAAGGGATATTTGGAAGCCCATAGAGGGCTATGGTGAAAAAGGAAATATCTTCCGTTCAAAACTGGAAAGAAGCTTTCTGAGAAACTGCTCTGTGTTCTGTTAATTCATCTCACAGAGTTACATCTTTCCCTTCAAGAAGCCTTTCGCTAAGACTGTTCTTGTGTAATTGGCAAAGGGATATTTGGAAGCCCATAGAGGGCTATGGTGAAAAAGGAAATATCTTCCGTTCAAAACTGGAAAGAAGCTTTCTGAGAAACTGCTCTGTGTTCTGTTAATTCATCTCACAGAGTTACATCTTTCCCTTCAGGAAGCCTTTCGCTAAGGCTGTTCTTGTGGAATTGGCAAAGGGATATTTGGAAGCCCATAGAGGGCTATGGTGAAAAAGGAAATATCTTCCGTTCAAAACTGGAAAGAAGCTTTCTGAGAAACTGCTCTGTGTTCTGTTAATTCATCTCACAGAGTTACATCTTTCCCTTCAAGAAGCCTTTCGCTAAGGCTGTTCTTGTGGAATTGGCAAAGGGATATTTGGAAGCCCATAGAGGGCTACGGTGAAAAAGGAAATATCTTCCGTTCAAAACTGGAAAGAAGCTTTCTGAGAAACTGCTCTGTGTTCTGTTAATTCATCTCACAGAGTTACATCTTTCCCTTCAAGAAGCCTTTCGCTAAGGCTGTTCTTGTGGAATTGGCAAAGGGATATTTGGAAGCCCATAGAGGGCTATGGTGAAAAAGGAAATATCTTCCGTTCAAAACTGGAAAGAAGCTTTCTGAGAAACTGCTCTGTGTTCTGTTAATTCATCTCACAGAGTTACATCTTTCCCTTCAAGAAGCCTTTCGCTAAGGCTGTTCTTGTGGAATTGGCAAAGGGATATTTGGAAGCCCATAGAGGGCTATGGTGAAAAAGGAAATATCTTCCGTTCAAAACTGGAAAGAAGCTTTCTGAGAAACTGCTCTGTGTTCTGTTAATTCATCTCACAGAGTTACATCTTTCTCTTCAAGAAGCCTTTCGCTGAGGCTGTTCTTGTGGAATTCGCAAAGGGATATTTGGAAGCCGATAGAGGGCTATGGTGAAAAAGAAAATATCTTCCGTTCAAAACTGGAAAGAAGCTTTCTGAGAAATTGCTATGTGTTCTGTTAATTCATCTCACAGAGTTACATCTTTCCCTTCAAGAAGCCTTTCGCTAAGGCTGTTCTTGTGGAATTGGCAAAGGGATATTTGGAAGCCCATAGAGGGCTATGGTGAAAAAGGAAATATCTTCCGTTCAAAACTGGAAAGAAGCTTTCTGAGAAACTGCTCTGTGTTCTGTTAATTCATCTCACAGAGTTACATCTTTCCCTTCAAGAAGCCGTTCGCTAAGGCTGTTCTTGTGGAATTGGCAAAGGGATATTTGGAAGCCCATAGAGGGCTATGGTGAAAAAGGAAATATCTTCCGTTCAAAACTGGAAAGAAGCTTTCTGAGAAACTGCTCTGTGTTCTGTTAATTCATCTCACAGAGTTACATCTTTCCCTTCAAGAAGCCTTTCGCTAAGGCTGTTCTTGTGGAATTGGCAAAGGGATATTTGGAAGCCCGTAGAGGGCTATGGTGAAAAAGGAAATATCTTCCGTTCAAAACTGGAAAGAAGCTTTCTGAGAAACTGCTCTGTGTTCTGTTCATTCATCTCACAGAGTTACATCTTTCCCTTCAAGAAGCCTTTCGCTAAGGCTGTTCTTGTGGAATTGGCAAAGGGATATTTGGAAGCCCCTAGAGGGCTATGGTGAAAAAGGAAATATCTTCCGTTCAAAACTGGAAAGAAGCTTTCTGAGAAACTGCTCTGTGTTCTGTTAATTCATCTCACATAGTTACATCTTTCCCTTCAAGAAGCCTTTCGCTAAGGCTGTTCTTGTGGAATTGGCAAAGGGATATTTGGAAGCCCATAGAGGGCTATGGTGAAAAAGGAAATATCTTCCGTTCAAAACTGGAAAGAAGCTTTCTGAGAAACTGCTCTGTGTTCTGTTAATTCATCTCACAGAGTTACATCTTTCCCTTCAAGAAGCCTTTCGCTAAGGCTGTTCTTGTGGAATTGGCAAAGGGATATTTGGAAGCCCGTAGAGGGCTATGGTGAAAAAGGAAATATCTTCCGTTCAAAACTGGAAAGAAGCTTTCTGAGAAACTGCTCTGTGTTCTGTTAATTCATCTCACAGAGTTACATCTTTCCCTTCAAGAAGCCTTTCGCTAAGGCTGTTCTTGTGGTATTGGCAAAGGGATATTTGGAAGCCCATAGAGGGCTATGGTGAAAAAGGAAATATCTTCCGTTCAAAACTGGAAAGAAGCTTTCTGAGAAACTGCTCTGTGTTCTGTTAATTCATCTCACAGAGTTACATCTTTCCCTTCAAGAAGCCTTTCGCTAAGGCTGTTCTTGTGGAATTGGCAAAGGGATATTTGGAAGCCCATAGAGGGCTATGGTGAAAAAGGAAATATCTTCCGTTCAAAACTGGAAAGAAGCTTTCTGAGAAACTGCTCTGTGTTCTGTTAATTCATCTCACAGAGTTACATCTTTACCTTCAAGAAGCCTTTCGCTAAGGCTGTTCTTGTGGAATTGGCAAAGGGATATTTGGAAGCCCATAGAGGGCTATGGTGAAAAAGGAAATATCTTCCGTACAAAATTGGAAAGAAGCTTTCTGAAAATCTGCTCTGTGTTCTGTTAATTCATCTCACAGAGTTACATCTTTCCCTTCAAGAAGCCTTTCGCTAAGGCTGTTCTTGTGGAATTGGCAAAGGGATATTTGGAAGCCCATAGAGGGCTCTGGTAAAAAAGGAAATATCTTCCGTTCAAAACTGGAAAGAAGCTTTCTGAGAAACTGCTCTGTGTTCTGTTCATTCATCTCACAGAGTTACATCCTTCCCTTCAAGAAGCCTTTCGCTAAGGCTGTTCTTGTGGAATTGGCAAAGGGATATTTGGAAGCCCATAGAGGGCTATGGTGAAAAAGGAAATACCTTCCGTTCAAAACTGGAAAGAAGCTTTCTGAGAAACTGCTCTGTGTTCTGTTAATTCATCTCACAGAGTTACATCTTTCACTTCAAGAAGCCTTTCGCTAAGGCTGTTCTTGTGGAATTGGCAAAGGGATATTTGGAAGCCCATAGAGGGCTATGGTGAAAAAGGAAATATCTTCCGTTCAAAACTGGAAAGAAGCTTTCTGAGAAACTGCTCTGTGTTCTGTTAATTCATCTCACAGAGTTACATCTTTCCCTTCAAGAAGCCTTTCGCTAAGACTGTTCTTGTGTAATTGGCAAAGGGATATTTGGAAGCCCATAGAGGGCTATGGTGAAAAAGGAAATATCTTCCGTTCAAAACTGGAAAGAAGCTTTCTGAGAAACTGCTCTGTGTTCTGTTAATTCATCTCACAGAGTTACATCTTTCCCTTCAGGAAGCCTTTCGCTAAGGCTGTTCTTGTGGAATTGGCAAAGGGATATTTGGAAGCCCATAGAGGGCTATGGTGAAAAAGGAAATATCTTCCGTTCAAAACTGGAAAGAAGCTTTCTGAGAAACTGCTCTGTGTTCTGTTAATTCATCTCACAGAGTTACATCTTTCCCTTCAAGAAGCCTTTCGCTAAGGCTGTTCTTGTGGAATTGGCAAAGGGATATTTGGAAGCCCATAGAGGGCTACGGTGAAAAAGGAAATATCTTCCGTTCAAAACTGGAAAGAAGCTTTCTGAGAAACTGCTCTGTGTTCTGTTAATTCATCTCACAGAGTTACATCTTTCCCTTCAAGAAGCCTTTCGCTAAGGCTGTTCTTGTGGAATTGGCAAAGGGATATTTGGAAGCCCATAGAGGGCTATGGTGAAAAAGGAAATATCTTCCGTTCAAAACTGGAAAGAAGCTTTCTGAGAAACTGCTCTGTGTTCTGTTAATTCATCTCACAGAGTTACATCTTTCCCTTCAAGAAGCCTTTCGCTAAGGCTGTTCTTGTGGAATTGGCAAAGGGATATTTGGAAGCCCATAGAGGGCTATGGTGAAAAAGGAAATATCTTCCGTTCAAAACTGGAAAGAAGCTTTCTGAGAAACTGCTCTGTGTTCTGTTAATTCATCTCACAGAGTTACATCTTTCTCTTCAAGAAGCCTTTCGCTGAGGCTGTTCTTGTGGAATTCGCAAAGGGATATTTGGAAGCCGATAGAGGGCTATGGTGAAAAAGAAAATATCTTCCGTTCAAAACTGGAAAGAAGCTTTCTGAGAAATTGCTATGTGTTCTGTTAATTCATCTCACAGAGTTACATCTTTCCCTTCAAGAAGCCTTTCGCTAAGGCTGTTCTTGTGGAATTGGCAAAGGGATATTTGGAAGCCCATAGAGGGCTATGGTGAAAAAGGAAATATCTTCCGTTCAAAACTGGAAAGAAGCTTTCTGAGAAACTGCTCTGTGTTCTGTTAATTCATCTCACAGAGTTACATCTTTCCCTTCAAGAAGCCGTTCGCTAAGGCTGTTCTTGTGGAATTGGCAAAGGGATATTTGGAAGCCCATAGAGGGCTATGGTGAAAAAGGAAATATCTTCCGTTCAAAACTGGAAAGAAGCTTTCTGAGAAACTGCTCTGTGTTCTGTTAATTCATCTCACAGAGTTACATCTTTCCCTTCAAGAAGCCTTTCGCTAAGGCTGTTCTTGTGGAATTGGCAAAGGGATATTTGGAAGCCCGTAGAGGGCTATGGTGAAAAAGGAAATATCTTCCGTTCAAAACTGGAAAGAAGCTTTCTGAGAAACTGCTCTGTGTTCTGTTCATTCATCTCACAGAGTTACATCTTTCCCTTCAAGAAGCCTTTCGCTAAGGCTGTTCTTGTGGAATTGGCAAAGGGATATTTGGAAGCCCCTAGAGGGCTATGGTGAAAAAGGAAATATCTTCCGTTCAAAACTGGAAAGAAGCTTTCTGAGAAACTGCTCTGTGTTCTGTTAATTCATCTCACATAGTTACATCTTTCCCTTCAAGAAGCCTTTCGCTAAGGCTGTTCTTGTGGAATTGGCAAAGGGATATTTGGAAGCCCATAGAGGGCTATGGTGAAAAAGGAAATATCTTCCGTTCAAAACTGGAAAGAAGCTTTCTGAGAAACTGCTCTGTGTTCTGTTAATTCATCTCACAGAGTTACATCTTTCCCTTCAAGAAGCCTTTCGCTAAGGCTGTTCTTGTGGAATTGGCAAAGGGATATTTGGAAGCCCGTAGAGGGCTATGGTGAAAAAGGAAATATCTTCCGTTCAAAACTGGAAAGAAGCTTTCTGAGAAACTGCTCTGTGTTCTGTTAATTCATCTCACAGAGTTACATCTTTCCCTTCAAGAAGCCTTTCGCTAAGGCTGTTCTTGTGGTATTGGCAAAGGGATATTTGGAAGCCCATAGAGGGCTATGGTGAAAAAGGAAATATCTTCCGTTCAAAACTGGAAAGAAGCTTTCTGAGAAACTGCTCTGTGTTCTGTTAATTCATCTCACAGAGTTACATCTTTCCCTTCAAGAAGCCTTTCGCTAAGGCTGTTCTTGTGGAATTGGCAAAGGGATATTTGGAAGCCCATAGAGGGCTATGGTGAAAAAGGAAATATCTTCCGTTCAAAACTGGAAAGAAGCTTTCTGAGAAACTGCTCTGTGTTCTGTTAATTCATCTCACAGAGTTACATCTTTACCTTCAAGAAGCCTTTCGCTAAGGCTGTTCTTGTGGAATTGGCAAAGGGATATTTGGAAGCCCATAGAGGGCTATGGTGAAAAAGGAAATATCTTCCGTTCAAAACTGGAAAGAAGCTTTCTGAGAAACTGCTCTGTGTTCTGTTAATTCATCTCACAGAGTTACATCTTTCCCTTCAAGAAGCCTTTCGCTAAGGCTGTTCTTGTGGAATTGGCAAAGGGATATTTGGAAGCCCATAGAGGGCTATGGTGAAAAAGGAAATATCTTCCGTTCAAAACTGGAAAGAAGCTTTCTGAGAAACTGCTCTGTGTTCTGTTAATTCATCTCACAGAGTTACATCTTTCCCTTCAAGAAGCCTTTCCCTAAGGCTGTTCTTGTGGAATTGGCAAAGGGATATTTGGAAGCCCATAGAGGGCTATGGTGAAAAAGGAAATATCTTCCGTACAAAATTGGAAAGAAGCTTTCTGAGAAACTGCTCTGTGCTCTGTTAATTCAACTCACAGAGTTACATCTTTCCCTTCAAGAAGCCTTTCGCTAAGGCTGTTCTTGTGGAATTGGCAAAGGGATATTTGGAAGCCCATAGAGGGCTATGGTGAAAAAGGAAATACCTTCCGTTCAAAACTGGAAAGAAGCTTTCTGAGAAACTGCTCTGTGTTCTGTTCATTCATCTCACAGAGTTACATCTTTCCCTTCAAGAAGCCTTTCGCTAAGGCTGTTCTTGTGGAATTGGCAAAGGGATATTTGGAAGCCCATAGAGGGCTATGGTGAAAAAGGAAATATCTTCCGTTCAAAACTGGAAAGAAGCTTTCTGAGAAACTGCTCTGTGTTCTGTTAATTCATCTCACAGAGTTACATCTTTCCCTTCAAGAAGCCTTTCGCTAAGGCTGTTCTTGTGTAATTGGCAAAGGGATATTTGGAAGCCCATAGAGGGCTATGGTGAAAAAGGAAATATCTTCCGTTCAAAACTGGAAAGAAGCTTTCTGAGAAACTGCTCTGTGTTGTGTTAATTCATCTCACAGAGTTACATCTTTCCCTTCAGGAAGCCTTTCGCTAAGGCTGTTCTTGTGTAATTGGCAAAGGGATATTTGGAAGCCCATAGAGGGCTATGGTGAAAAAGGAAATATCTTCCGTTCAAAACTGGAAAGAAGCTTTCTGACAATCTGCTCTGTGTTCTGTTAATTCATCTCACAGAGTTACATCTTTCCCTTCAAGAAGCCTTTCGCTAAGGCTGTTCTTGTGGAATTGGCAAAGGGATATTTGGAAGCCCATAGAGGGCTATGGTGAAAAAGGAAATATCTTCCGTACAAAATTGGAAAGAAGCTTTCTGAGAAACTGCTCTGTGTTCTGTTAATTCAACTCACAGAGTTACATCTTTCCCTTCAAGAAGCCGTTCGCTAAGGCTGTTCTTGTGTAATTGGCAAAGGGATATTTGGAAGCCCATAGAGGGCTATGGTGAAAAAGGAAATATCTTCCGTTCAAAACTGGAAAGAAGCTTTCTGAGAAACTGCTCTGTGTTCTGTTAATTCATCTCACAGAGTTACATCTTTCCCTTCAAGAAGCCGTTCGCTAAGGCTGTTCTTGTGGAATTGGCAAAGGGATATTTGGAAGCCCATAGAGGGCTATGGTGAAAAAGGAAATATCTTCCGTTCAAAACTGGAAAGAAGCTTTCTGAGAAACTGCTCTGTGTTCTGTTAATTCATCTCACAGAGTTACATCTTTCCCTTCAAGAAGCCTTTCGCTAAGGCTGTTCTTGTGGAATTGGCAAAGGGATATTTGGAAGCCCATAGAGGGCTATGGTGAAAAAGGAAATATCTTCCGTTCAAAACTGGAAAGAAGCTTTCTGAGAAACTGCTCTGTGTTCTGTTAATTCATCTCACAGAGTTACATCTTTCCCTTCAAGAAGCCTTTCGCTAAGGCTGTTCTTCTGGAATTGGCAAAGGGATATTTGGAAGCCCATAGAGGGCTATGGTGAAAAAGGAAATATCTTCCGTTCAAAACTGGAAAGAAGCTTTCTGAGAATCTGCTCAGTGTTCTGTTAATTCGTCTCACAGAGTTACATCTTTCCCTTCAAGAAGCCTTTCGCTAAGGCTGTTCTTGTGGAATTGGCAAAGGGATATTCGGAAGCCCATAGAGGGCTATGGTGAAAAAGGAAATATCTTCCGTTCAAAACTGGAAAGAAGCTTTCTGAGAAACTGCTCTGTGTTCTGTTAATTCATCTCACAGAGTTACATCTTTCCCTTCAAGAAGCCTTTCGCTAAGGCTGTTCTTGTGGAATTGGCAAAGGGATATTCGGAAGCCCATAGAGGGCTATGGTGAAAAAGGAAATATCTTCCGTTCAAAACTGGAAAGAAGCTTTCTGAGAAACTGCTCTGTGTTCTGTTAATTCATCTCACAGAGTTACATCTTTCCCTTCAAGAAGCCTTTCGCTAAGGCTTTTCTTTTGGAATTGGCAAAGGGATATTTGGAAGCCCATAGAGGGCTATGGTGAAAAAGGAAATATCTTCCGTTCAAAACTGGAAAGAAGCTTTCTGAGAAACTGCTCTGTGTTCTGTTAATTCATCTCAGAGAGTTACATCTTTCCCTACAAGAAGCCTTTCGCTAAGGCTGTTCTTGTGGAATTGGCAAAGGGATATTTGGAAGCCCATAGAGGGCTATGGTGAAAAAGGAAATATCTTCCGTACAAAATTGGAAAGAAGCTTTCTGAAAATCTGCTCTGTGTTCTGTTAATTCATCTCACAGAGTTACATCTTTCCCTTCAAGAACCCTTTCGCTAAGGCTGTTCTTGTGGAATTGGCAAAGGGATATTTGGAAGCCCATAGAGGTCTCTGGTGAAAAAGGAAATATCTTCCGTTCAAAACTGGAAAGAAGCTTCCTGAGAAACTGCTCTGTGTTCTGTTAATTCATCTCACAGAGTTACATCTTTCCCTTCAAGAAGCCTTTCGCTAAGGCTGTTCTTGTGGAATTGGCAAAGGGATATTTGGAAGCCCGTAGAGGGCTATGGTGAAAAAGGAAATATCTTCCGTTCAAAACTGGAAAGAAGCTTTCTGAGAAACTGCTCTGTGTTCTGTTAATTCATCTCACAGAGTTACATCTTAACCTTCAAGAAGCCTTTCGCTAAGGCTGTTCTTGTGGTATTGGCAAAGGGATATTTGGAAGCCCATAGAGGGCTATGGTGAAAAAGGAAATATCTTCCGTTCAAAACTGGAAAGAAGCTTTCTGAGAAACTGCTCTGTGTTCTGTTAATTCATCTCACAGAGTTACATCTTTCCCTTCAAGAAGCCTTTCGCTAAGGCTGTTCTTGTGGAATTGGCAAAGGGATATTTGGAAGCCCATAGAGGGCTATGGTGAAAAAGGAAATATCTTCCGTTCAAAACTGGAAAGAAGCTTTCTGAGAAACTGCTCTGTGTTCTGTTAATTCATCTCACAGAGTTACATTTTTACCTTCAAGAAGCCTTTCGCTAAGGCTGTTCTTGTGGAATTGGCAAAGGGATATTTGGAAGCCCATAGAGGGCTATGGTGAAAAAGGAAATATCTTCCGTTCAAAACTGGAAAGAAGCTTTCTGAGAAACTGCTCTGTGTTCTGTTAATTCATCTCACAGAGTTACATCTTTCCCTTCAAGAAGCCTTTCGCTAAGGCTGTTCTTGTGGAATTGGCAAAGGGATATTTGGAAGCCCATAGAGGGCTATGGTGAAAAAGGAAATATCTTCCGTTCAAAACTGGAAAGAAGCTTTCTGAGAAACTGCTCTGTGTTCTGTTAATTCATCTCACAGAGTTACATCTTTCCCTTCAAGAAGCCTTTCCCTAAGGCTGTTCTTGTGGAATTGGCAAAGGGATATTTGGAAGCCCATAGAGGGCTATGGTGAAAAAGGAAATATCTTCCGTACAAAATTGGAAAGAAGCTTTCTGAGAAACTGCTCTGTGCTCTGTTAATTCAACTCACAGAGTTACATCTTTCCCTTCAAGAAGCCTTTCGCTAAGGCTGTTCTTGTGGAATTGGCAAAGGGATATTTGGAAGCCCATAGAGGGCTATGGTGAAAAAGGAAATATCTTCCGTTCAAAACTGGAAAGAAGCTTTCTGAGAAACTGCTCTGTGTTCTGTTAATTCATCTCACAGAGTTACATCTTTCCCTTCAAGAAGCCTTTCGCTAAGGCTGTTCTTGTGGAATTGGCAAAGGGATATTTGGAAGCCCATAGAGGGCTATGGTGAAAAAGGAAATATCTTCCGTTCAAAACTGGAAAGAAGCTTTCTGAGAAACTGCTCTGTGTTCTGTTAATTCATCTCACAGAGTTACATCTTTCCCTTCAAGAAGCCTTTCGCTAAGGCTGTTCTTGTGGAATTGGCAAAGGGATATTTGGAAGCCCATAGAGGGCTATGGTGAAAAAGGAAATGTCTTCCGTTCAAAACTGGAAAGAAGCTTTCTGAGAAACTGCTCTGTGTTCTGTTAATTCATCTCACAGAGTTACATCTTTCCCTTCAAGAAGCCTTTCGCTAAGGCTGTTCTTGTGGAATTGGCAAAGGGATATTTGGAAGCCCATAGAGGGGTATGGTGAAAAAGGAAATATCTACCGTTCAAAACTGGAAAGAAGCTTTCTGAAAATCTGCTCTGTGTTCTGTTAATTCATCTCACAGAGTTACATCTTTCCCTTCAAGAAGCCTTTCGCTAAGGCTGTTCTTGTGGAATTGGCAAAGGGATATTTGGAAGCCCATAGAGGGCTATGGTGAAAAAGGAAATATCTTACGTACAAAATTGGAAAGAAGCTTTCTGAGAAACTGCTCTGTGTTCTGTTAATTCAACTCACAGAGTTACATCTTTCCCTTCAAGAAGCCTTTCGCTAAGGCTGTTCTTGTGGAATTGGCAAAGGGATATTTGGAAGCCCATAGAGGGCTATGGTGAAAAAGGAAATATCTTCCGTTCAAAACTGGAAAGAAGCTTTCTGAGAAACTGCTCTGTGTTCTGTTAATTCATCTCACAGAGTTACATCTTTCCCTTCAAGAAGCCTTTCGCTAAGGCTGTTCTTGTGGAATTGGCAAAGGGATATTTGGAAGCCCATAGAGGGCTATGGTGAAAAAGGAAATATCTTCCGTTCAAAACTGGAAAGAAGCTTTCTGAGAAACTGCTCTGTGTTCTGATAATTCGTCTCACAGAGTTACATCTTTCCCTTCAAGAAGCCTTTCGCTAAGGCTGTTCTTGTGGAATTGGCAAAGGGATATTCGGAAGCCCATAGAGGGCTATGGTGAAAAAGGAAATATCTTCCGTTCAAAACTGGAAAGAAGCTTTCTGAGAAACTGCTCTGTGTTCTGTTAATTCATCTCACAGAGTTACATCTTTCCCTTCAAGAAGCCTTTCGCTAAGGCTTTTCTTTTGGAATTGGCAAAGGGATATTTGGAAGCCCATAGAGGGCTATGGTGAAAAAGGAAATATCTTCCGTTCAAAACTGGAAAGAAGCTTTCTGAGAAACTGCTCTGTGTTCTGTTAATTCATCTCACAGAGTTACATCTTTCCCTTCAAGAAGCCTTTCGCTAAGGCTGTTCTTGTGGAATTGGCAAAGGGATATTTGGAAGCCCATAGAGGGCTATGGTGAAAAAGGAAATATCTTCCGTTCAAAACTGGAAAGAAGCTTTCTGAGAAACTGCTCTGTGTTCTGTTAATTCGTCTCACAGAGTTACATCTTTCCCTTCAAGAAGCCTTTCGCTAAGGCTGTTCTTGTGGAATTGGCAAAGGGATATTTGGAAGCCCATAGAGGGCTATGGTGAAAAAGGAAATATCTTCCGTTCAAAACTGGAAAGAAGCTTTCTGAGAAACTGCTCTGTGTTCTGTTAATTCATCTCACAGAGTTACATCTTTCCCTTCAAGAAGCCTTTCGCTAAGGCTTTTCTTTTGGAATTGGCAAAGGGATATTTGGAAGCCCATAGAGGGCTATGGTGAAAAAGGAAATATCTTCCGTTCAAAACTGGAAAGAAGCTTTCTGAGAAACTGCTCTGTGTTCTGTTAATTCATCTCACAGTGTTACATCTTTCCCTTCAAGAAGCCTTTCGCTAAGGCTGTTCTTGTGGAATTGGCAAAGGGATATTTGGAAGCCCATAGAGGGCTATGGTGAAAAAGGAAATATCTTCCGTACAAAATTGGAAAGAAGCTTTCTGAAAATCTGCTCTGTGTTCTGTTAATTCATCTCACAGAGTTACATCTTTCCCTTCAAGAAGCCTTTCGCTAAGGCTGTTCTTGTGGAATTGGCAAAGGGATATTTGGAAGCCCATAGAGGGCTCTGGTAAAAAAGGAAATATCTTCCGTTCAAAACTGGAAAGAAGCTTTCTGAGAAACTGCTCTGTGTTCTGTTCATTCATCTCACAGAGTTACATCCTTCCCTTCAAGAAGCCTTTCGCTAAGGCTGTTCTTGTGGAATTGGCAAAGGGATATTTGGAAGCCCATGGAGGGCTATGGTGAAAAAGGAAATACCTTCCGTTCAAAACTGGAAAGAAGCTTTCTGAGAAACTGCTCTGTGTTCTGTTAATTCATCTCACAGAGTTACATCTTTCACTTCAAGAAGCCTTTCGCTAAGGCTGTTCTTGTGGAATTGGCAAAGGGATATTTGGAAGCCCATAGAGGGCTATGGTGAAAAAGGAAATATCTTCCGTTCAAAACTGGAAAGAAGCTTTCTGAGAAACTGCTCTGTGTTCTGTTAATTCATCTCACAGAGTTACATCTTTCCCTTCAAGAAGCCTTTCGCTAAGACTGTTCTTGTGTAATTGGCAAAGGGATATTTGGAAGCCCATAGAGGGCTATGGTGAAAAAGGAAATATCTTCCGTTCAAAACTGGAAAGAAGCTTTCTGAGAAACTGCTCTGTGTTCTGTTAATTCATCTCACAGAGTTACATCTTTCCCTTCAGGAAGCCTTTCGCTAAGGCTGTTCTTGTGGAATTGGCAAAGGGATATTTGGAAGCCCATAGAGGGCTATGGTGAAAAAGGAAATATCTTCCGTTCAAAACTGGAAAGAAGCTTTCTGAGAAACTGCTCTGTGTTCTGTTAATTCATCTCACAGAGTTACATCTTTCCCTTCAAGAAGCCTTTCGCTAAGGCTGTTCTTGTGGAATTGGCAAAGGGATATTTGGAAGCCCATAGAGGGCTACGGTGAAAAAGGAAATATCTTCCGTTCAAAACTGGAAAGAAGCTTTCTGAGAAACTGCTCTGTGTTCTGTTAATTCATCTCACAGAGTTACATCTTTCCCTTCAAGAAGCCTTTCGCTAAGGCTGTTCTTGTGGAATTGGCAAAGGGATATTTGGAAGCCCATAGAGGGCTATGGTGAAAAAGGAAATATCTTCCGTTCAAAACTGGAAAGAAGCTTTCTGAGAAACTGCTCTGTGTTCTGTTAATTCATCTCACAGAGTTACATCTTTCCCTTCAAGAAGCCTTTCGCTAAGGCTGTTCTTGTGGAATTGGCAAAGGGATATTTGGAAGCCCATAGAGGGCTATGGTGAAAAAGGAAATATCTTCCGTTCAAAACTGGAAAGAAGCTTTCTGAGAAACTGCTCTGTGTTCTGTTAATTCATCTCACAGAGTTACATCTTTCTCTTCAAGAAGCCTTTCGCTGAGGCTGTTCTTGTGGAATTCGCAAAGGGATATTTGGAAGCCGATAGAGGGCTATGGTGAAAAAGAAAATATCTTCCGTTCAAAACTGGAAAGAAGCTTTCTGAGAAATTGCTATGTGTTCTGTTAATTCATCTCACAGAGTTACATCTTTCCCTTCAAGAAGCCTTTCGCTAAGGCTGTTCTTGTGGAATTGGCAAAGGGATATTTGGAAGCCCATAGAGGGCTATGGTGAAAAAGGAAATATCTTCCGTTCAAAACTGGAAAGAAGCTTTCTGAGAAACTGCTCTGTGTTCTGTTAATTCATCTCAAAGAGTTACATCTTTCCCTTCAAGAAGCCGTTCGCTAAGGCTGTTCTTGTGGAATTGGCAAAGGGATATTTGGAAGCCCATAGAGGGCTATGGTGAAAAAGGAAATATCTTCCGTTCAAAACTGGAAAGAAGCTTTCTGAGAAACTGCTCTGTGTTCTGTTAATTCATCTCACAGAGTTACATCTTTCCCTTCAAGAAGCCTTTCGCTAAGGCTGTTCTTGTGGAATTGGCAAAGGGATATTTGGAAGCCCGTAGAGGGCTATGGTGAAAAAGGAAATATCTTCCGTTCAAAACTGGAAAGAAGCTTTCTGAGAAACTGCTCTGTGTTCTGTTCATTCATCTCACAGAGTTACATCTTTCCCTTCAAGAAGCCTTTCGCTAAGGCTGTTCTTGTGGAATTGGCAAAGGGATATTTGGAAGCCCCTAGAGGGCTATGGTGAAAAAGGAAATATCTTCCGTTCAAAACTGGAAAGAAGCTTTCTGAGAAACTGCTCTGTGTTCTGTTAATTCATCTCACATAGTTACATCTTTCCCTTCAAGAAGCCTTTCGCTAAGGCTGTTCTTGTGGAATTGGCAAAGGGATATTTGGAAGCCCATAGAGGGCTATGGTGAAAAAGGAAATATCTTCCGTTCAAAACTGGAAAGAAGCTTTCTGAGAAACTGCTCTGTGTTCTGTTAATTCATCTCACAGAGTTACATCTTTCCCTTCAAGAAGCCTTTCGCTAAGGCTGTTCTTGTGGAATTGGCAAAGGGATATTTGGAAGCCCGTAGAGGGCTATGGTGAAAAAGGAAATATCTTCCGTTCAAAACTGGAAAGAAGCTTTCTGAGAAACTGCTCTGTGTTCTGTTAATTCATCTCACAGAGTTACATCTTTCCCTTCAAGAAGCCTTTCGCTAAGGCTGTTCTTGTGGTATTGGCAAAGGGATATTTGGAAGCCCATAGAGGGCTATGGTGAAAAAGGAAATATCTTCCGTTCAAAACTGGAAAGAAGCTTTCTGAGAAACTGCTCTGTGTTCTGTTAATTCATCTCACAGAGTTACATCTTTCCCTTCAAGAAGCCTTTCGCTAAGGCTGTTCTTGTGGAATTGGCAAAGGGATATTTGGAAGCCCATAGAGGGCTATGGTGAAAAAGGAAATATCTTCCGTTCAAAACTGGAAAGAAGCTTTCTGAGAAACTGCTCTGTGTTCTGTTAATTCATCTCACAGAGTTACATCTTTACCTTCAAGAAGCCTTTCGCTAAGGCTGTTCTTGTGGAATTGGCAAAGGGATATTTGGAAGCCCATAGAGGGCTATGGTGAAAAAGGAAATATCTTCCGTACAAAATTGGAAAGAAGCTTTCTGAAAATCTGCTCTGTGTTCTGTTAATTCATCTCACAGAGTTACATCTTTCCCTTCAAGAAGCCTTTCGCTAAGGCTGTTCTTGTGGAATTGGCAAAGGGATATTTGGAAGCCCATAGAGGGCTCTGGTAAAAAAGGAAATATCTTCCGTTCAAAACTGGAAAGAAGCTTTCTGAGAAACTGCTCTGTGTTCTGTTCATTCATCTCACAGAGTTACATCCTTCCCTTCAAGAAGCCTTTCGCTAAGGCTGTTCTTGTGGAATTGGCAAAGGGATATTTGGAAGCCCATAGAGGGCTATGGTGAAAAAGGAAATACCTTCCGTTCAAAACTGGAAAGAAGCTTTCTGAGAAACTGCTCTGTGTTCTGTTAATTCATCTCACAGAGTTACATCTTTCACTTCAAGAAGCCTTTCGCTAAGGCTGTTCTTGTGGAATTGGCAAAGGGATATTTGGAAGCCCATAGAGGGCTATGGTGAAAAAGGAAATATCTTCCGTTCAAAACTGGAAAGAAGCTTTCTGAGAAACTGCTCTGTGTTCTGTTAATTCATCTCACAGAGTTACATCTTTCCCTTCAAGAAGCCTTTCGCTAAGACTGTTCTTGTGTAATTGGCAAAGGGATATTTGGAAGCCCATAGAGGGCTATGGTGAAAAAGGAAATATCTTCCGTTCAAAACTGGAAAGAAGCTTTCTGAGAAACTGCTCTGTGTTCTGTTAATTCATCTCACAGAGTTACATCTTTCCCTTCAGGAAGCCTTTCGCTAAGGCTGTTCTTGTGGAATTGGCAAAGGGATATTTGGAAGCCCATAGAGGGCTATGGTGAAAAAGGAAATATCTTCCGTTCAAAACTGGAAAGAAGCTTTCTGAGAAACTGCTCTGTGTTCTGTTAATTCATCTCACAGAGTTACATCTTTCCCTTCAAGAAGCCTTTCGCTAAGGCTGTTCTTGTGGAATTGGCAAAGGGATATTTGGAAGCCCATAGAGGGCTACGGTGAAAAAGGAAATATCTTCCGTTCAAAACTGGAAAGAAGCTTTCTGAGAAACTGCTCTGTGTTCTGTTAATTCATCTCACAGAGTTACATCTTTCCCTTCAAGAAGCCTTTCGCTAAGGCTGTTCTTGTGGAATTGGCAAAGGGATATTTGGAAGCCCATAGAGGGCTATGGTGAAAAAGGAAATATCTTCCGTTCAAAACTGGAAAGAAGCTTTCTGAGAAACTGCTCTGTGTTCTGTTAATTCATCTCACAGAGTTACATCTTTCCCTTCAAGAAGCCTTTCGCTAAGGCTGTTCTTGTGGAATTGGCAAAGGGATATTTGGAAGCCCATAGAGGGCTATGGTGAAAAAGGAAATATCTTCCGTTCAAAACTGGAAAGAAGCTTTCTGAGAAACTGCTCTGTGTTCTGTAAATTCATCTCACAGAGTTACATCTTTCTCTTCAAGAAGCCTTTCGCTGAGGCTGTTCTTGTGGAATTCGCAAAGGGATATTTGGAAGCCGATAGAGGGCTATGGTGAAAAAGAAAATATCTTCCGTTCAAAACTGGAAAGAAGCTTTCTGAGAAATTGCTATGTGTTCTGTTAATTCATCTCACAGAGTTACATCTTTCCCTTCAAGAAGCCTTTCGCTAAGGCTGTTCTTGTGGAATTGGCAAAGGGATATTTGGAAGCCCATAGAGGGCTATGGTGAAAAAGGAAATATCTTCCGTTCAAAACTGGAAAGAAGCTTTCTGAGAAACTGCTCTGTGTTCTGTTAATTCATCTCACAGAGTTACATCTTTCCCTTCAAGAAGCCGTTCGCTAAGGCTGTTCTTGTGGAATTGGCAAAGGGATATTTGGAAGCCCATAGAGGGCTATGGTGAAAAAGGAAATATCTTCCGTTCAAAACTGGAAAGAAGCTTTCTGAGAAACTGCTCTGTGTTCTGTTAATTCATCTCACAGAGTTACATCTTTCCCTTCAAGAAGCCTTTCGCTAAGGCTGTTCTTGTGGAATTGGCAAAGGGATATTTGGAAGCCCGTAGAGGGCTATGGTGAAAAAGGAAATATCTTCCGTTCAAAACTGGAAAGAAGCTTTCTGAGAAACTGCTCTGTGTTCTGTTCATTCATCTCACAGAGTTACATCTTTCCCTTCAAGAAGCCTTTCGCTAAGGCTGTTCTTGTGGAATTGGCAAAGGGATATTTGGAAGCCCCTAGAGGGCTATGGTGAAAAAGGAAATATCTTCCGTTCAAAACTGGAAAGAAGCTTTCTGAGAAACTGCTCTGTGTTCTGTTAATTCATCTCACATAGTTACATCTTTCCCTTCAAGAAGCCTTTCGCTAAGGCTGTTCTTGTGGAATTGGCAAAGGGATATTTGGAAGCCCATAGAGGGCTATGGTGAAAAAGGAAATATCTTCCGTTCAAAACTGGAAAGAAGCTTTCTGAGAAACTGCTCTGTGTTCTGTTAATTCATCTCACAGAGTTACATCTTTCCCTTCAAGAAGCCTTTCGCTAAGGCTGTTCTTGTGGAATTGGCAAAGGGATATTTGGAAGCCCGTAGAGGGCTATGGTGAAAAAGGAAATATCTTCCGTTCAAAACTGGAAAGAAGCTTTCTGAGAAACTGCTCTGTGTTCTGTTAATTCATCTCACAGAGTTACATCTTTCCCTTCAAGAAGCCTTTCGCTAAGGCTGTTCTTGTGGTATTGGCAAAGGGATATTTGGAAGCCCATAGAGGGCTATGGTGAAAAAGGAAATATCTTCCGTTCAAAACTGGAAAGAAGCTTTCTGAGAAACTGCTCTGTGTTCTGTTAATTCATCTCACAGAGTTACATCTTTCCCTTCAAGAAGCCTTTCGCTAAGGCTGTTCTTGTGGAATTGGCAAAGGGATATTTGGAAGCCCATAGAGGGCTATGGTGAAAAAGGAAATATCTTCCGTTCAAAACTGGAAAGAAGCTTTCTGAGAAACTGCTCTGTGTTCTGTTAATTCATCTCACAGAGTTACATCTTTACCTTCAAGAAGCCTTTCGCTAAGGCTGTTCTTGTGGAATTGGCAAAGGGATATTTGGAAGCCCATAGAGGGCTATGGTGAAAAAGGAAATATCTTCCGTTCAAAACTGGAAAGAAGCTTTCTGAGAAACTGCTCTGTGTTCTGTTAATTCATCTCACAGAGTTACATCTTTCCCTTCAAGAAGCCTTTCGCTAAGGCTGTTCTTGTGGAATTGGCAAAGGGATATTTGGAAGCCCATAGAGGGCTATGGTGAAAAAGGAAATATCTTCCGTTCAAAACTGGAAAGAAGCTTTCTGAGAAACTGCTCTGTGTTCTGTTAATTCATCTCACAGAGTTACATCTTTCCCTTCAAGAAGCCTTTCCCTAAGGCTGTTCTTGTGGAATTGGCAAAGGGATATTTGGAAGCCCATAGAGGGCTATGGTGAAAAAGGAAATATCTTCCGTACAAAATTGGAAAGAAGCTTTCTGAGAAACTGCTCTGTGCTCTGTTAATTCAACTCACAGAGTTACATCTTTCCCTTCAAGAAGCCTTTCGCTAAGGCTGTTCTTGTGGAATTGGCAAAGGGATATTTGGAAGCCCATAGAGGGCTATGGTGAAAAAGGAAATACCTTCCGTTCAAAACTGGAAAGAAGCTTTCTGAGAAACTGCTCTGTGTTCTGTTCATTCATCTCACAGAGTTACATCTTTCCCTTCAAGAAGCCTTTCGCTAAGGCTGTTCTTGTGGAATTGGCAAAGGGATATTTGGAAGCCCATAGAGGGCTATGGTGAAAAAGGAAATATCTTCCGTTCAAAACTGGAAAGAAGCTTTCTGAGAAACTGCTCTGTGTTCTGTTAATTCATCTCACAGAGTTACATCTTTCCCTTCAAGAAGCCTTTCGCTAAGGCTGTTCTTGTGTAATTGGCAAAGGGATATTTGGAAGCCCATAGAGGGCTATGGTGAAAAAGGAAATATCTTCCGTTCAAAACTGGAAAGAAGCTTTCTGAGAAACTGCTCTGTGTTGTGTTAATTCATCTCACAGAGTTACATCTTTCCCTTCAGGAAGCCTTTCGCTAAGGCTGTTCTTGTGGAATTGGCAAAGGGATATTTGGAAGCCCATAGAGGGCTATGGTGAAAAAGGAAATATCTTCCGTTCAAAACTGGAAAGAAGCTTTCTGAGAAACTGCTCTGTGTTCTGTTAATTCATCTCACAGAGTTACATCTTTCCCTTCAAGAAGCCTTTCGCTAAGGCTGTTCTTGTGGAATTGGCAAAGGGATATTTGGAAGCCCATAGAGGGCTATGGTGAAAAAGGAAATATCTTCCGTTCAAAACTGGAAAGAAGCTTTCTGAGAAACTGCTCTGTGTTCTGTTAATTCATCTCACAGAGTTACATCTTTCCCTTCAAGAAGCCTTTCGCTAAGGCTGTTCTTGTGGAATTGGCAAAGGGATATTTGGAAGCCCATAGAGGGCTATGGTGAAAAAGGAAATATCTTCCGTTCAAAACTGGAAAGAAGCTTTCTGACAATCTGCTCTGTGTTCTGTTAATTCATCTCACAGAGTTACATCTTTCCCTTCAAGAAGCCTTTCGCTAAGGCTGTTCTTGTGGAATTGGCAAAGGGATATTTGGAAGCCCATAGAGGGCTATGGTGAAAAAGGAAATATCTTCCGTACAAAATTGGAAAGAAGCTTTCTGAGAAACTGCTCTGTGTTCTGTTAATTCAACTCACAGAGTTACATCTTTCCCTTCAAGAACCCTTTCGCTAAGGCTGTTCTTGTGGAATTGGCAAAGGGATATTTGGAAGCCCATAGAAGGCTATGGTGAAAAAGGAAATATCTTCCGTTCAAAACTGGAAAGAAGCTTTCTGAGAAACTGCTCTGTGTTCTGTTAATTCATCTCACAGAGTTACATCTTTCCCTTCAAGAAGCCTTTCGCTAAGGCTGTTCTTCTGGAATTGGCAAAGGGATATTTGGAAGCCCATAGAGGGCTATGGTGAAAAAGGAAATATCTTCCGTTCAAAACTGGAAAGAAGCTTTCTGAGAATCTGCTCAGTGTTCTGTTAATTCGTCTCACAGAGTTACATCTTTCCCTTCAAGAAGCCTTTCGCTAAGGCTGTTCTTGTGGAATTGGCAAAGGGATATTCGGAAGCCCATAGAGGGCTATGGTGAAAAAGGAAATATCTTCCGTTCAAAACTGGAAAGAAGCTTTCTGAGAAACTGCTCTGTGTTCTGTTAATTCATCTCACAGAGTTACATCTTTCCCTTCAAGAAGCCTTTCGCTAAGGCTGTTCTTGTGGAATTGGCAAAGGGATATTCGGAAGCCCATAGAGGGCTATGGTGAAAAAGGAAATATCTTCCGTTCAAAACTGGAAAGAAGCTTTCTGAGAAACTGCTCTGTGTTCTGTTAATTCATCTCACAGAGTTACATCTTTCCCTTCAAGAAGCCTTTCGCTAAGGCTTTTCTTTTGGAATTGGCAAAGGGATATTTGGAAGCCCATAGAGGGCTATGGTGAAAAAGGAAATATCATCCGTTCAAAACTGGAAAGAAGCTTTCTGAGAAACTGCTCTGTGTTCTGTTAATTCATCTCAGAGAGTTACATCTTTCCCTACAAGAAGCCTTTCGCTAACGCTGTTCTTGTGGAATTGACAAAGGGATATTTGGAAGCCCATAGAGGGCTATGGTGAAAAAGGAAATATCTTCCGTACAAAATTGGAAAGAAGCTTTCTGAAAATCTGCTCTGTGTTCTGTTAATTCATCTCACAGAGTTACATCTTTCCCTTCAAGAAGCCTTTCGCTAAGGCTGTTCTTGTGGAATTGGCAAAGGGATATTTGGAAGCCCATAGAGGTCTCTGGTGAAAAAGGAAATATCTTCCGTTCAAAACTGGAAAGAAGCTTCCTGAGAAACTGCTCTGTGTTCTGTTAATTCATCTCACAGAGTTACATCTTTCCCTTCAAGAAGCCTTTCGCTAAGGCTGTTCTTGTGGAATTGGCAAAGGGATATTTGGAAGCCCGTAGAGGGCTATGGTGAAAAAGGAAATATCTTCCGTTCAAAACTGGAAAGAAGCTTTCTGAGAAACTGCTCTGTGTTCTGTTAATTCATCTCACAGAGTTACATCTTTCCCTTCAAGAAGCCTTTCGCTAAGGCTGTTCTTATGGTATTGGCAAAGGGATATTTGGAAGCCCATAGAGGGCTATGGTGAAAAAGGAAATATCTTCCGTTCAAAACTGGAAAGAAGCTTTCTGAGAAACTGCTCTGTGTTCTGTTAATTCATCTCACAGAGTTACATCTTTCCCTTCAAGAAGCCTTTCGCTAAGGCTGTTCTTGTGGAATTGGCAAAGGGATATTTGGAAGCCCATAGAGGGCTATGGTGAAAAAGGAAATATCTTCCGTTCAAAACTGGAAAGAAGCTTTCTGAGAAACTGCTCTGTGTTCTGTTAATTCATCTCACAGAGTTACATCTTTACCTTCAAGAAGCCTTTCGCTAAGGCTGTTCTTGTGGAATTGGCAAAGGGATATTTGGAAGCCCATAGAGGGTTATGGTGAAAAAGGAAATATCTTCCGTTCAAAACTGGAAAGAAGCTTTCTGAGAAACTGCTCTGTGTTCTGTTAATTCATCTCACAGAGTTACATCTTTCCCTTCAAGAAGCCTTTCGCTAAGGCTGTTCTTGTGGAATTGGCAAAGGGATATTTGGAAGCCCATAGAGGGCTATGGTGAAAAAGGAAATGTCTTCCGTTCAAAACTGGAAAGAAGCTTTCTGAGAAACTGCTCTGTGTTCTGTTAATTCATCTCACAGAGTTACATCTTTCCCTTCAAGAAGCCTTTCCCTAAGGCTGTTCTTGTGGAATTGGCAAAGGGATATTTGGAAGCCCATAGAGGGCTATGGTGAAAAAGGAAATATCTTCCGTACAAAATTGGAAAGAAGCTTTCTGAGAAACTGCTCTGTGCTCTGTTAATTCAACTCACAGAGTTACATCTTTCCCTTCAAGAAGCCTTTCGCTAAGGCTGTTCTTGTGGAATTGGCAAAGGGATATTTGGAAGCCCATAGAGGGCTCTGGTGAAAAAGGAAATATCTTCCGTTCAAAACTGGAAAGAAGCTTTCTGAGAAACTGCTCTGTGTTCTGTTAATTCATCTCACAGAGTTACATCTTTCCCTTCAAGAAGCCTTTCGCTAAGGCTGTTCTTGTGGAATTGGCAAAGGGATATTTGGAAGCCCATAGAGGGCTATGATGAAAAAGGAAATATCTTCCGTTCAAAACTGGAAAGAAGCTTTCTGAGAAACTGCTCTGTGTTCTGTTAATTCGTCTCACAGAATTACATCTTTCCCTTCAAGAAGCCTTTCGCTAAGGCTGTTCTTGTGGAATTGGCAAAGGGATATTTGGAAGCCCATAGAGGGCTATGGTGAAAAAGGAAATATCTTCCGTTCAAAACTGGAAAGAAGCTTTCTGAGAAACTGCTCTGTGTTCTGTTAATTCATCTCACAGAGTTACATCTTTCCCTTCAAGAAGCCTTTCGCTAAGGCTGTTCTTGTGGAATTGGCAAAGGGATATTTGGAAGCCCGTAGAGGGCTAAGGTGAAAAAGGAAATATCTTCCGTTCAAAACTGGAAAGAAGCTTTCTGAGAAACTGCTCTGTGTTCTGTTCATTCATCTCACAGAGTTACATCTTTCCCTTCAAGAAGCCTTTCGCTAAGGCTGTTCTTGTGGAATTGGCAAAGGGATATTTGGAAGCCCATAGAGGGCTATGGTGAAAAAGGAAATATCTTCCGTTCAAAACTGGAAAGAAGCTTTCTGAGAAACTGCTCTGTGTTCTGTTAATTCATCTCACAGAGTTACATCTTTCCCTTCAAGAAGCCTTTCGCTAAGGCTGTTCTTGTGGAATTGGCAAAGGGATATTTGGAAGCCCATAGAGGGCTATGGTGAAAAAGGAAATATCTTCCGTTCAAAACTGGAAAGAAGCTTTCTGAGAAACTGCTCTGTGTTCTGTTAATTCATCTCACAGAGTTACATCTTTCCCTTCAAGAAGCCTTTCGCTAAGGCTGTTCTTGTGGAATCGGCAAAGGGATATTTGGAAGCCCATAGAGGGCTATGGTGAAAAAGGAAATATCTTCCGTTCAAAACTGGAAAGAAGCTTTCTGAGAAACTGCTCTGTGTTCTGTTAATTCATCTCACAGAGTTACATCTTTCCCTTCAAGAAGCCTTTCGCTAAGGCTGTTCTTGTGGAATTGGCAAAGGGATATTTGGAAGCCCTTAGAGGGCTATGGTGAAAAAGGAAATATCTTCCGTTCAAAACTGGAAAGAAGCTTTCTGAGAAACTGCTCTGTGTTCTGTTAATTCATCTCACAGAGTTACATCTTTCCCTTCAAGAAGCCTTTCGCTAAGGCTGTTCTTGTGGAATTGGCAAAGGGATATTTGGAAGCCCATAGAGGGCTATGGTGAAAAAGGAAATATCTACCGTTCAAAACTGGAAAGAAGCTTTCTGAAAATCTGCTCTGTGTTCTGTTAATTCATCTCACAGAGTTACATCTTTCCCTTCAAGAAGCCTTTCGCTAAGGCTGTTCTTGTGGAATTGGCAAAGGGATATTTGGAAGCCCATAGAGGGCTATGGTGAAAAAGGAAATATCTTACGTACAAAATTGGAAAGAAGCTTTCTGAGAAACTGCTCTGTGTTCTGTTAATTCAACTCACAGAGTTACATCTTTCCCTTCAAGAAGCCTTTCGCTAAGGCTGTTCTTGTGGAATTGGCAAAGGGATATTTGGAAGCCCATAGAGGGCTATGGTGAAAAAGGAAATATGTTCCGTTCAAAACTGGAAAGAAGCTTTCTGAGAAACTGCTCTGTGTTCTGTTAATTCATCTCACAGAGTTACATCTTTCCCTTCAAGAAGCCTTTCGCTAAGGCTGTTCTTGTGGAATTGGCAAAGGGATATTTGGAAGCCCATAGAGGGCTATGGTGAAAAAGGAAATATCTTCCGTTCAAAACTGGAAAGAAGCTTTCTGAGAAACTGCTCTGTGTTCTGTTAATTCATCTCACAGAGTTATATCTTTCCCTTCAAGAAGCCTTTCGCTAAGGCTGTTCTTGTGGAATTGGCAAAGGGATATTTGGAAGCCCATAGAGGGCTATGGTGAAAAAGGAAATATCTTCCGTTCAAAACTGGAAAGAAGCTTTCTGAGAAACTGCTCTGTGTTCTGTTAATTCATCTCACAGAGTTACATCTTTCCCTTCAAGAAGCCTTTCGCTAAGGCTGTTCTTGTGGAATTGGCAAAGGGATATTTGGAAGCCCATAGAGGGCTATGGTGAAAAAGGAAATATCTTCCGTTCAAAACTGGAAAGAAGCTTTCTGAGAAACTGCTCTGTGTTCTGTTAATTCATCTCACAGAGTTACATCTTTCCCTTCAAGAAGCCTTTCGCTAAGGCTGTTCTTGTGGAATTGGCAAAGGGATATTTGGAAGCCCATAGAGGGGTATGGTGAAAAAGGAAATATCTACCGTTCAAAACTGGAAAGAAGCTTCCTGAAAATCTGCTCTGTGTTCTGTTAATTCATCTCACAGAGTTACATCTTTCCCTTCAAGAAGCCTTTCGCTAAGGCTGTTCTTGTGGAATTGGCAAAGGGATATTTGGAAGCCCATAGAGGGCTATGGTGAAAAAGGAAATATCTTACGTACAAAATTGGAAAGAAGCTTTCTGAGAAACTGTTCTGTGTTCTGTTAATTCAACTCACAGAGTTACATCTTTCCCATCAAGAAGCCTTTCGCTAAGGCTGTTCTTGTGGAATTGGCAAAGGGATATTTGGAAGCCCATAGAGGGCTATGGTGAAAAAGGAAATATCTTCCGTTCAAAACTGGAAAGAAGCTTTCTGAGAAACTGCTCTGTGTTCTGTTAATTCATCTCACAGAGTTACATCTTTCCCTTCAAGAAGCCTTTCGCTAAGGCTGTTCTTGTGGAATTGGCAAAGGGATATTTGGAAGCCCATAGAGGGCTATGGTGAAAAAGGAAATATCTTCCGTTCAAAACTGGAAAGAAGCTTTCTGAGAAACTGCTCTGTGTTCTGATAATTCGTCTCACAGAGTTACATCTTTCCCTTCAAGAAGCCTTTCGCTAAGGCTGTTCTTGTGGAATTGGCAAAGGGATATTCGGAAGCCCATAGAGGGCTATGGTGAAAAAGGAAATATCTTCCGTTCAAAACTGGAAAGAAGCTTTCTGAGAAACTGCTCTGTGTTCTGTTAATTCATCTCACAGAGTTACATCTTTCCCTTCAAGAAGCCTTTCGCTAAGGCTGTTCTTGTGGAATTGGCAAAGGGATATTTGGAAGCCCATAGAGGGCTATGGTGAAAAAGGAAATATCTTCCGTTCAAAACTGGAAAGAAGCTTTCTGAGAAACTGCTCTGTGTTCTGTTAATTCATCTCACAGAGTTACATCTTTCCCTTCAAGAAGCCTTTCGCTAAGGCTGTTCTTGTGGAATTGGCAAAGGGATATTTGGAAGCCCATAGAGGGCTATGGTGAAAAAGGAAATATCTTCCGTTCAAAACTGGAAAGAAGCTTTCTGAGAAACTGCTCTGTGTTCTGTTAATTCATCTCACAGAGTTACATCTTTCCCTTCAAGAAGCCTTTCGCTAAGGCTGTTCTTGTGGAATTGGCAAAGGGATATTTGGAAGCCCATAGAGGGCTATGGTGAAAAAGGAAATATCTTCCGTTCAAAACTGGAAAGAAGCTTTCTGAGAAACTGCTCTGTGTTCTGTTAATTCATCTCACAGAGTTACATCTTTCCCTTCAAGAAGCCTTTCGCTAAGGCTGTTCTTGTGGAATTGGCAAAGGGATATTTGGAAGCCCATAGAGGGGTATGGTGAAAAAGGAAATATCTACCGTTCAAAACTGGAAAGAAGCTTTCTGAAAATCTGCTCTGTGTTCTGTTAATTCATCTCACAGAGTTACATCTTTCCCTTCAAGAAGCCTTTCGCTAAGGCTGTTCTTGTGGAATTGGCAAAGGGATATTTTGAAGCCCATAGAGGGCTATGGTGAAAAAGGAAATATCTTACGTACAAAATTGGAAAGAAGCTTTCTGAGAAACTGCTCTGTGTTCTGTTAATTCAACTCACAGAGTTACATCTTTCCCTTCAAGAAGCCTTTCGCTAAGGCTGTTCTTGTGGAATTGGCAAAGGGATATTTGGAAGCCCATAGAGGGCTATGGTGAAAAAGGAAATATCTTCCGTTCAAAACTGGAAAGAAGCTTTCTGAGAAACTGCTCTGTGTTCTGTTAATTCATCTCACAGAGTTACATCTTTCCCTTCAAGAAGCCTTTCGCTAAGGCTGTTCTTGTGGAATTGGCAAAGGGATATTTGGAAGCCCATAGAGGGCTATGGTGAAAAAGGAAATATCTTCCGTTCAAAACTGGAAAGAAGCTTTCTGAGAAACTGCTCTGTGTTCTGATAATTCGTCTCACAGAGTTACATCTTTCCCTTCAAGAAGCCTTTCGCTAAGGCTGTTCTTGTGGAATTGGCAAAGGGATATTCGGAAGCCCATAGAGGGCTATGGTGAAAAAGGAAATATCTTCCGTTCAAAACTGGAAAGAAGCTTTCTGAGAAACTGCTCTGTGTTCTGTTAATTCATCTCACAGAGTTACATCTTTCCCTTCAAGAAGCCTTTCGCTAAGGCTTTTCTTTTGGAATTGGCAAAGGGATATTTGGAAGCCCATAGAGGGCTATGGTGAAAAAGGAAATATCTTCCGTTCAAAACTGGAAAGAAGCTTTCTGAGAAACTGCTCTGTGTTCTGTTAATTCATCTCACAGAGTTACATCTTTCCCTTCAAGAAGCCTTTCCCTAAGGCTGTTCTTGTGGAATTGGCAAAGGGATATTTGGAAGCCCATAGAGGGCTATGGTGAAAAAGGAAATATCTTCCGTTCAAAACTGGAAAGAAGCTTTCTGAGAAACTGCTCTGTGTTCTGTTAATTCGTCTCACAGAGTTACATCTTTCCCTTCAAGAAGCCTTTCGCTAAGGCTGTTCTTGTGGAATTGGCAAAGGGATATTTGGAAGCCCATAGAGGGCTATGGTGAAAAAGGAAATATCTTCCGTTCAAAACTGGAAAGAAGCTTTCTGAGAAACTGCTCTGTGTTCTGTTAATTCATCTCACAGAGTTACATCTTTCCCTTCAAGAAGCCTTTCGCTAAGGCTTTTCTTTTGGAATTGGCAAAGGGATATTTGGAAGCCCATAGAGGGCTATGGTGAAAAAGGAAATATCTTCCGTTCAAAACTGGAAAGAAGCTTTCTGAGAAACTGCTCTGTGTTCTGTTAATTCATCTCACAGTGTTACATCTTTCCCTTCAAGAAGCCTTTCGCTAAGGCTGTTCTTGTGGAATTGGCAAAGGGATATTTGGAAGCCCATAGAGGGCTATGGTGAAAAAGGAAATATCTTCCGTACAAAATTGGAAAGAAGCTTTCTGAAAATCTGCTCTGTGTTCTGTTAATTCATCTCACAGAGTTACATCTTTCCCTTCAAGAAGCCTTTCGCTAAGGCTGTTCTTGTGGAATTGGCAAAGGGATATTTGGAAGCCCATAGAGGGCTCTGGTAAAAAAGGAAATATCTTCCGTTCAAAACTGGAAAGAAGCTTTCTGAGAAACTGCTCTGTGTTCTGTTCATTCATCTCACAGAGTTACATCCTTCCCTTCAAGAAGCCTTTCGCTAAGGCTGTTCTTGTGGAATTGGCAAAGGGATATTTGGAAGCCCATAGAGGGCTATGGTGAAAAAGGAAATACCTTCCGTTCAAAACTGGAAAGAAGATTTCTGAGAAACTGCTCTGTGTTCTGTTCATTCATCTCACAGAGTTACATCTTTCCCTTCAAGAAGCCTTTCGCTAAGGCTGTTCTTGTGGAATTGGCAAAGGGATATTTGGAAGCCCATAGAGGGCTATGGTGAAAAAGGAAATATCTTCCGTTCAAAACTGGAAAGAAGCTTTCTGAGAAACTGCTCTGTGTTCTGTTAATTCATCTCACAGAGTTACATCTTTCCCTTCAAGAAGCCTTTCGCTAAGACTGTTCTTGTGTAATTGGCAAAGGGATATTTGGAAGCCCATAGAGGGCTATGGTGAAAAAGGAAATATCTTCCGTTCAAAACTGGAAAGAAGCTTTCTGAGAAACTGCTCTGTGTTCTGTTAATTCATCTCACAGAGTTACATCTTTCCCTTCAGGAAGCCTTTCGCTAAGGCTGTTCTTGTGGAATTGGCAAAGGGATATTTGGAAGCCCATAGAGGGCTATGGTGAAAAAGGAAATATCTTCCGTTCAAAACTGGAAAGAAGCTTTCTGAGAAACTGCTCTGTGTTCTGTTAATTCATCTCACAGAGTTACATCTTTCCCTTCAAGAAGCCTTTCGCTAAGGCTGTTCTTGTGGAATTGGCAAAGGGATATTTGGAAGCCCATAGAGGGCTATGGTGAAAAAGGAAATATCTTCCGTTCAAAACTGGAAAGAAGCTTTCTGAGAAACTGCTCTGTGTTCTGTTAATTCATCTCACAGAGTTACATCTTTCCCTTCAAGAAGCCTTTCGCTAAGGCTGTTCTTGTGGAATTGGCAAAGGGATATTTGGAAGCCCATAGAGGGCTATGGTGAAAAAGGAAATATCTTCCGTTCAAAACTGGAAAGAAGCTTTCTGAGAAACTGCTCTGTGTTCTGTTAATTCATCTCACAGAGTTACATCTTTCCCTTCAAGAAGCCTTTCGCTAAGGCTGTTCTTGTGGAATTGGCAAAGGGATATTTGGAAGCCCATAGAGGGCTATGGTGAAAAAGGAAATATCTTCCGTTCAAAACTGGAAAGAAGCTTTCTGAGAAACTGCTCTGTGTTCTGTTAATTCATCTATCAGAGTTACATCTTTCTCTTCAAGAAGCCTTTCGCTGAGGCTGTTCTTGTGGAATTCGCAAAGGGATATTTGGAAGCCGATAGAGGGCTATGGTGAAAAAGAAAATATCTTCCGTTCAAAACTGGAAAGAAGCTTTCTGAGAAATTGCTATGTGTTCTGTTAATTCATCTCACAGAGTTACATCTTTCCCTTCAAGAAGCCTTTCGCTAAGGCTGTTCTTGTGGAATTGGCAAAGGGATATTTGGAAGCCCATAGAGGGCTATGGTGAAAAAGGAAATATCTTCCGTTCAAAACTGGAAAGAAGCTTTCTGAGAAACTGCTCTGTGTTCTGTTAATTCATCTCACAGAGTTACATCTTTCCCTTCAAGAAGCCGTTCGCTAAGGCTGTTCTTGTGGAATTGGCAAAGGGATATTTGGAAGCCCATAGAGGGCTATGGTGAAAAAGGAAATATCTACCGTTCAAAACTGGAAAGAAGCTTTCTGAGAAACTGCTCTGTGTTCTGTTAATTCATCTCACAGAGTTACATCTTTCCCTTCAAGAAGCCTTTCGCTAAGGCTGTTCTTGTGGAATTGGCAAAGGGATATTTGGAAGCCCGTAGAGGGCTATGGTGAAAAAGGAAATATCTTCCGTTCAAAACTAGAAAGAAGCTTTCTGAGAAACTGCTCTGTGTTCTGTTCATTCATCTCACAGAGTTACATCTTTCCCTTCAAGAAGCCTTTCGCTAAGGCTGTTCTTGTGGAATTGGCAAAGGGATATTTGGAAGCCCCTAGAGGGCTATGGTGAAAAAGGAAATATCTTCCGTTCAAAACTGGAAAGAAGCTTTCTGAGAAACTGCTCTGTGTTCTGTTAATTCATCTCACATAGTTACATCTTTCCCTTCAAGAAGCCTTTCGCTAAGGCTGTTCTTGTGGAATTGGCAAAGGGATATTTGGAAGCCCATAGAGGGCTATGGTGAAAAAGGAAATATCTTCCGTTCAAAACTGGAAAGAAGCTTTCTGAGAAACTGCTCTGTGTTCTGTTAATTCATCTCACAGAGTTACATCTTTCCCTTCAAGAAGCCTTTCGCTAAGGCTGTTCTTGTGGAATTGGCAAAGGGATATTTGGAAGCCCGTAGAGGGCTATGGTGAAAAAGGAAATATCTTCCGTTCAAAACTGGAAAGAAGCTTTCTGAGAAACTGCTCTGTGTTCTGTTAATTCATCTCACAGAGTTACATCTTTCCCTTCAAGAAGCCTTTCGCTAAGGCTGTTCTTGTGGTATTGGCAAAGGGATATTTGGAAGCCCATAGAGGGCTATGGTGAAAAAGGAAATATCTTCCGTTCAAAACTGGAAAGAAGCTTTCTGAGAAACTGCTCTGTGTTCTGTTAATTCATCTCACAGAGTTACATCTTTCCCTTCAAGAAGCCTTTCGCTAAGGCTGTTCTTGTGGAATTGGCAAAGGGATATTTGGAAGCCCATAGAGGGCTATGGTGAAAAAGGAAATATCTTCCGTTCAAAACTGGAAAGAAGCTTTCTGAGAAACTGCTCTGTGTTCTGTTAATTCATCTCACAGAGTTACATCTTTACCTTCAAGAAGCCTTTCGCTAAGGCTGTTCTTGTGGAATTGGCAAAGGGATATTTGGAAGCCCATAGAGGGCTATGGTGAAAAAGGAAATATCTTCCGTTCAAAACTGGAAAGAAGCTTTCTGAGAAACTGCTCTGTGTTCTGTTAATTCATCTCACAGAGTTACATCTTTCCCTTCAAGAAGCCTTTCGCTAAGGCTGTTCTTGTGGAATTGGCAAAGGGATATTTGGAAGCCCATAGAGGGCTATGGTGAAAAAGGAAATATCTTCCGTTCAAAACTGGAAAGAAGCTTTCTGAGAAACTGCTCTGTGTTCTGTTAATTCATCTCACAGAGTTACATCTTTCCCTTCAAGAAGCCTTTCCCTAAGGCTGTTCTTGTGGAATTGGCAAAGGGATATTTGGAAGCCCATAGAGGGCTATGGTGAAAAAGGAAATATCTTCCGTACAAAATTGGAAAGAAGCTTTCTGAGAAACTGCTCTGTGCTCTGTTAATTCAACTCACAGAGTTACATCTTTCCCTTCAAGAAGCCTTTCGCTAAGGCTGTTCTTGTGGAATTGGCAAAGGGATATTTGGAAGCCCATAGAGGGCTATGGTGAAAAAGGAAATACCTTCCGTTCAAAACTGGAAAGAAGCTTTCTGAGAAACTGCTCTGTGTTCTGTTCATTCATCTCACAGAGTTACATCTTTCCCTTCAAGAAGCCTTTCGCTAAGGCTGTTCTTGTGGAATTGGCAAAGGGATATTTGGAAGCCCATAGAGGGCTATGGTGAAAAAGGAAATATCTTCCGTTCAAAACTGGAAAGAAGCTTTCTGAGAAACTGCTCTGTGTTCTGTTAATTCATCTCACAGAGTTACATCTTTCCCTTCAAGAAGCCTTTCGCTAAGGCTGTTCTTGTGTAATTGGCAAAGGGATATTTGGAAGCCCATAGAGGGCTATGGTGAAAAAGGAAATATCTTCCGTTCAAAACTGGAAAGAAGCTTTCTGAGAAACTGCTCTGTGTTGTGTTAATTCATCTCACAGAGTTACATCTTTCCCTTCAGGAAGCCTTTCGCTAAGGCTGTTCTTGTGGAATTGGCAAAGGGATATTTGGAAGCCCATAGAGGGCTATGGTGAAAAAGGAAATATCTTCCGTTCAAAACTGGAAAGAAGCTTTCTGAGAAACTGCTCTGTGTTCTGTTAATTCATCTCACAGAGTTACATCTTTCCCTTCAAGAAGCCTTTCGCTAAGGCTGTTCTTGTGGAATTGGCAAAGGGATATTTGGAAGCCCATAGAGGGCTATGGTGAAAAAGGAAATATCTTCCGTTCAAAACTGGAAAGAAGCTTTCTGAGAAACTGCTCTGTGTTCGGTTAATTCATCTCACAGAGTTACATCTTTCCCTTCAAGAAGCCTTTCGCTAAGGCTGTTCTTGTGGAATTGGCAAAGGGATATTTGGAAGCCCATAGAGGGCTATGGTGAAAAAGGAAATATCTTCCGTTCAAAACTGGAAAGAAGCTTTCTGACAATCTGCTCTGTGTTCTGTTAATTCATCTCACAGAGTTACATCTTTCCCTTCAAGAAGCCTTTCGCTAAGGCTGTTCTTGTGGAATTGGCAAAGGGATATTTGGAAGCCCATAGAGGGCTATGGTGAAAAAGGAAATATCTTCCGTACAAAATTGGAAAGAAGCTTTCTGAGAAACTGCTCTGTGTTCTGTTAATTCAACTCACAGAGTTACATCTTTCCCTTCAAGAACCCTTTCGCTAAGGCTGTTCTTGTGGAATTGGCAAAGGGATATTTGGAAGCCCATAGAAGGCTATGGTGAAAAAGGAAATATCTTCCGTTCAAAACTGGAAAGAAGCTTTCTGAGAAACTGCTCTGTGTTCTGTTAATTCATCTCACAGAGTTACATCTTTCCCTTCAAGAAGCCTTTCGCTAAGGCTGTTCTTCTGGAATTGGCAAAGGGATATTTGGAAGCCCATAGAGGGCTATGGTGAAAAAGGAAATATCTTCCGTTCAAAACTGGAAAGAAGCTTTCTGAGAATCTGCTCAGTGTTCTGTTAATTCGTCTCACAGAGTTACATCTTTCCCTTCAAGAAGCCTTTCGCTAAGGCTGTTCTTGTGGAATTGGCAAAGGGATATTCGGAAGCCCATAGAGGGCTATGGTGAAAAAGGAAATATCTTCCGTTCAAAACTGGAAAGAAGCTTTCTGAGAAACTGCTCTGTGTTCTGTTAATTCATCTCACAGAGTTACATCTTTCCCTTCAAGAAGCCTTTCGCTAAGGCTGTTCTTGTGGAATTGGCAAAGGGATATTTGGAAGCCCATAGAGGGCTATGGTGAAAAAGGAAATATCTTCCGTTCAAAACTGGAAAGAAGCTTTCTGAGAAACTGCTCTGTGTTCTGTTAATTCATCTCACATAGTTACATCTTTCCCTTCAAGAAGCCTTTCGCTAAGGCTTTTCTTTTGGAATTGGCAAAGGGATATTTGGAAGCCCATAGAGGGCTATGGTGAAAAAGGAAATATCATCCGTTCAAAACTGGAAAGAAGCTTTCTGAGAAACTGCTCTGTGTTCTGTTAATTCATCTCAGAGAGTTACATCTTTCCCTACAAGAAGCCTTTCGCTAAGGCTGTTCTTGTGGAATTGACAAAGGGATATTTGGAAGCCCATAGAGGGCTATGGTGAAAAAGGAAATATCTTCCGTACAAAATTGGAAAGAAGCTTTCTGAAAATCTGCTCTGTGTTCTGTTAATTCATCTCACAGAGTTACATCTTTCCCTTCAAGAAGCCTTTCGCTAAGGCTGTTCTTGTGGAATTGGCAAAGGGATATTTGGAAGCCCATAGAGGTCTCTGGTGAAAAAGGAAATATCTTCCGTTCAAAACTGGAAAGAAGCTTCCTGAGAAACTGCTCTGTGTTCTGTTAATTCATCTCACAGAGTTACATCTTTCCCTTCAAGAAGCCTTTCGCTAAGGCTGTTCTTGTGGAATTGGCAAAGGGATATTTGGAAGCCCGTAGAGGGCTATGGTGAAAAAGGAAATATCTTCCGTTCAAAACTGGAAAGAAGCTTTCTGAGAAACTGCTCTGTGTTCTGTTAATTCATCTCACAGAGTTACATCTTTCCCTTCAAGAAGCCTTTCGCTAAGGCTGTTCTTGTGGTATTGGCAAAGGGATATTTGGAAGCCCATAGAGGGCTATGGTGAAAAAGGAAATATCTTCCGTTCAAAACTGGAAAGAAGCTTTCTGAGAAACTGCTCTGTGTTCTGTTAATTCATCTCACAGAGTTACATCTTTCCCTTCAAGAAGCCTTTCGCTAAGGCTGTTCTTGTGGAATTGGCAAAGGGATATTTGGAAGCCCATAGAGGGCTATGGTGAAAAAGGAAATATCTTCCGTTCAAAACTGGAAAGAAGCTTTCTGAGAAACTGCTCTGTGTTCTGTTAATTCATCTCACAGAGTTACATCTTTACCTTCAAGAAGCCTTTCGCTAAGGCTGTTCTTGTGGAATTGGCAAAGGGATATTTGGAAGCCCATAGAGGGCTATGGTGAAAAAGGAAATATCTTCCGTTCAAAACTGGAAAGAAGCTTTCTGAGAAACTGCTCTGTGTTCTGTTAATTCATCTCACAGAGTTACATCTTTCCCTTCAAGAAGCCTTTCGCTAAGGCTGTTCTTGTGGAATTGGCAAAGGGATATTTGGAAGCCCATAGAGGGCTATGGTGAAAAAGGAAATATCTTCCGTTCAAAACTGGAAAGAAGCTTTCTGAGAAACTGCTCTGTGTTCTGTTAATTCATCTCACAGAGTTACATCTTTCCCTTCAAGAAGCCTTTCCCTAAGGCTGTTCTTGTGGAATTGGCAAAGGGATATTTGGAAGCCCATAGAGGGCTATGGTGAAAAAGGAAATACCTTCCGTACAAAATTGGAAAGAAGCTTTCTGAGAAACTGCTCTGTGCTCTGTTAATTCAACTCACAGAGTTACATCTTTCCCTTTAAGAAGCCTTTCGCTAAGGCTGTTCTTGTGGAATTGGCAAAGGGATATTTGGAAGCCCATAGAGGGCTCTGGTGAAAAAGGAAATATCTTCCGTTCAAAACTGGAAAGAAGCTTTCTGAGAAACTGCTCTGTGTTCTGTTAATTCATCTCACAGAGTTACATCTTTCCCTTCAAGAAGCCTTTCGCTAAGGCTGTTCTTGTGGAATTGGCAAAGGGATATTTGGAAGCCCATAGAGGGCTATGATGAAAAAGGAAACAACTTCCGTTCAAAACTGGAAAGAAGCTTTCTGAGAAACTGCTCTGTGTTCTGTTAATTCGTCTCACAGAATTACATCTTTCCCTTCAAGAAGCCTTTCGCTAAGGCTGTTCTTGTGGAATTGGCAAAGGGATATTTGGAAGCCCATAGAGGGCTATGGTGAAAAAGGAAATATCTTCCGTTCAAAACTGGAAAGAAGCTTTCTGAGAAACTGCTCTGTGTTCTGTTAATTCATCTCACAGAGTTACATCTTTCCCTTCAAGAAGCCTTTCGCTAAGGCTGTTCTTGTGGAATTGGCAAAGGGATATTTGGAAGCCCGTAGAGGGCTAAGGTGAAAAAGGAAATATCTTCCGTTCAAAACTGGAAAGAAGCTTTCTGAGAAACTGCTCTGTGTTCTGTTCATTCATCTCACAGAGTTACATCTTTCCCTTCAAGAAGCCTTTCGCTAAGGCTGTTCTTGTGGAATTGGCAAAGGGATATTTGGAAGCCCATAGAGGGCTATGGTGAAAAAGGAAATATCTTCCGTTCAAAACTGGAAAGAAGCTTTCTGAGAAACTGCTCTGTGTTCTGTTAATTCATCTCACAGAGTTACATCTTTCCCTTCAAGAATCCTTTCGCTAAGGCTGTTCTTGTGGAATTGGCAAAGGGATATTTGGAAGCCCATAGAGGGCTATGGTGAAAAAGGAAATATCTTCCGTTCAAAACTGGAAAGAAGCTTTCTGAGAAACTGCTCTGTGTTCTGTTAATTCATCTCACAGAGTTACATCTTTCCCTTCAAGAAGCCTTTCGCTAAGGCTGTTCTTGTGGAATTGGCAAAGGGATATTTGGAAGCCCATAGAGGGCTATGGTGAAAAAGGAAATATCTTCCGTTCAAAACTGGAAAGAAGCTTTCTGAGAAACTGCTCTGTGTTCTGTTAATTCATCTCACAGAGTTACATCTTTCCCTTCAAGAAGCCTTTCGCTAAGGCTGTTCTTGTGGAATTGGCAAAGGGATATTTGGAAGCCCATAGAGGGCTATGGTGAAAAAGGAAATATCTTCCGTTCAAAACTGGAAAGAAGCTTTCTGAGAAACTGCTCTGTGTTCTGTTAATTCATCTCACAGAGTTACATCTTTCCCTTCAAGAAGCCTTTCGCTAAGGCTGTTCTTGTGGAATTGGCAAAGGGATATTTGGAAGCCCATAGAGGGGTATGGTGAAAAAGGAAATATCTACCGTTCAAAACTGGAAAGAAGCTTTCTGAAAATCTGCTCTGTGTTCTGTTAATTCATCTCACAGAGTTACATCTTTCCCTTCAAGAAGCCTTTCGCTAAGGCTGTTCTTGTGGAATTGGCAAAGGGATATTTGGAAGCCCATAGAGGGCTATGGTGAAACAGGAAATATCTTACGTACAAAATTGGAAAGAAGCTTTCTGAGAAACTGCTCTGTGTTCTGTTAATTCAACTCACAGAGTTACATCTTTCCCTTCAAGAAGCCTTTCGCTAAGGCTGTTCTTGTGGAATTGGCAAAGGGATATTTGGAAGCCCATAGAGGGCTATGGTGAAAAAGGAAATATCTTCCGTTCAAAACTGGAAAGAAGCTTTCTGAGAAACTGCTCTGTGTTCTGTTAATTCATCTCACAGAGTTACATCTTTCCCTTCAAGAAGCCTTTCGCTAAGGCTGTTCTTGTGGAATTGGCAAAGGGATATTTGGAAGCCCGTAGAGGGCTAAGGTGAAAAAGGAAATATCTTCCGTTCAAAACTGGAAAGAAGCTTTCTGAGAAACTGCTCTGTGTTCTGTTCATTCATCTCACAGAGTTACATCTTTCCCTTCAAGAAGCCTTTCGCTAAGGCTGTTCTTGTGGAATTGGCAAAGGGATATTTGGAAGCCCATAGAGGGCTATGGTGAAAAAGGAAATATCTTCCGTTCAAAACTGGAAAGAAGCTTTCTGAGAAACTGCTCTGTGTTCTGTTAATTCATCTCACAGAGTTACATCTTTCCCTTCAAGAAGCCTTTCGCTAAGGCTGTTCTTGTGGAATTGGCAAAGGGATATTTGGAAGCCCATAGAGGGCTATGGTGAAAAAGGAAATATCTTCCGTTCAAAACTGGAAAGAAGCTTTCTGAGAAACTGCTCTGTGTTCTGTTAATTCATCTCACAGAGTTACATCTTTCCCTTCAAGAAGCCTTTCGCTAAGGCTGTTCTTGTGGAATTGGCAAAGGGATATTTGGAAGCCCATAGAGGGCTATGGTGAAAAAGGAAATATCTTCCGTTCAAAACTGGAAAGAAGCTTTCTGAGAAACTGCTCTGTGTTCTGTTAATTCATCTCACAGAGTTACATCTTTCCCTTCAAGAAGCCTTTCGCTAAGGCTGTTCTTGTGGAATTGGCAAAGGGATATTTGGAAGCCCATAGAGGGCTATGGTGAAAAAGGAAATATCTTCCGTTCAAAACTGGAAAGAAGCTTTCTGAGAAACTGCTCTGTGTTCTGTTAATTCATCTCACAGAGTTACATCTTTCCCTTCAAGAAGCCTTTCGCTAAGGCTGTTCTTGTGGAATTGGCAAAGGGATATTTGGAAGCCCATAGAGGGGTATGGTGAAAAAGGAAATATCTACCGTTCAAAACTGGAAAGAAGCTTTCTGAAAATCTGCTCTGTGTTCTGTTAATTCATCTCACAGAGTTACATCTTTCCCTTCAAGAAGCCTTTCGCTAAGGCTGTTCTTGTGGAATTGGCAAAGGGATATTTGGAAGCCCATAGAGGGCTATGGTGAAAAAGGAAATATCTTACGTACAAAATTGGAAAGAAGCTTTCTGAGAAACTGCTCTGTGTTCTGTTAATTCAACTCACAGAGTTACATCTTTCCCTTCAAGAAGCCTTTCGCTAAGGCTGTTCTTGTGGAATTGGCAAAGGGATATTTGGAAGCCCATAGAGGGCTATGGTGAAAAAGGAAATATCTTCCGTTCAAAACTGGAAAGAAGCTTTCTGAGAAACTGCTCTGTGTTCTGTTAATTCATCTCACAGAGTTACATCTTTCCCTTCAAGAAGCCTTTCGCTAAGGCTGTTCTTGTGGAATTGGCAAAGGGATATTTGGAAGCCGATAGAGGGCTATGGTGAAAAAGGAAATATCTTCCGTTCAAAACTGGAAAGAAGCTTTCTGAGAAACTGCTCTGTGTTCTGATAATTCGTCTCACAGAGTTACATCTTTCCCTTCAAGAAGCCTTTCGCTAAGGCTGTTCTTGTGGAATTGGCAAAGGGATATTCGGAAGCCCATAGAGGGCTATGGTGAAAAAGGAAATATCTTCCGTTCAAAACTGGAAAGAAGCTTTCTGAGAAACTGCTCTGTGTTCTGTTAATTCATCTCACAGAGTTACATCTTTCCCTTCAAGAAGCCTTTCGCTAAGGCTTTTCTTTTGGAATTGGCAAAGGGATATTTGGAAGCCCATAGAGGGCTATGGTGAAAAAGGAAATATCTTCCGTTCAAAACTGGAAAGAAGCTTTCTGAGAAACTGCTCTGTGTTCTGTTCATTCATCTCACAGAGTTACATCTTTCCCTTCAAGAAGCCTTTCGCTAAGGCTGTTCTTGTGGAATTGGCAAAGGGATATTTGGAAGCCCATAGAGGGCTATGGTGAAAAAGGAAATATCTTCCGTTCAAAACTGGAAAGAAGCTTTCTGAGAAACTGCTCTGTGTTCTGTTAATTCGTCTCACAGAGTTACATCTTTCCCTTCAAGAAGCCTTTCGCTAAGGCTGTTCTTGTGGAATTGGCAAAGGGATATTTGGAAGCCCATAGAGGGCTATGGTGAAAAAGGAAATATCTTCCGTTCAAAACTGGAAAGAAGCTTTCTGAGAAACTGCTCTGTGTTCTGTTAATTCATCTCACAGAGTTACATCTTTCCCTTCAAGAAGCCTTTCGCTAAGGCTTTTCTTTTGGAATTGGCAAAGGGATATTTGGAAGCCCATAGAGGGCTATGGTGAAAAAGGAAATATCTTCCGTTCAAAACTGGAAAGAAGCTTTCTGAGAAACTGCTCTGTGTTCTGTTAATTCATCTCACAGAGTTACATCTTTCCCTTCAAGAAGCCTTTCGCTAAGGCTGTTCTTGTGGAATTGGCAAAGGGATATTTGGAAGCCCATAGAGGGCTATGGTGAAAAAGGAAATATCTTCCGTACAAAATTGGAAAGAAGCTTTCTGAAAATCTGCTCTGTGTTCTGTTAATTCATCTCACAGAGTTACATCTTTCCCTTCAAGAAGCCTTTCGCTAAGGCTGTTCTTGTGGAATTGGCAAAGGGATATTTGGAAGCCCATAGAGGGCTCTGGTAAAAAAGGAAATATCTTCCGTTCAAAACTGGAAAGAAGCTTTCTGAGAAACTGCTCTGTGTTCTGTTCATTCATCTCACAGAGTTACATCCTTCCCTTCAAGAAGCCTTTCGCTAAGGCTGTTCTTGTGGAATTGGCAAAGGGATATTTGGAAGCCCATAGAGGGCTATGGTGAAAAAGGAAATACCTTCCGTTCAAAACTGGAAAGAAGCTTTCTGAGAAACTGCTCTGTGTTCTGTTCATTCATCTCACAGAGTTACATCTTTCCCTTCAAGAAGCCTTTCGCTAAGGCTGTTCTTGTGGAATTGGCAAAGGGATATTTGGAAGCCCATAGAGGGCTATGGTGAAAAAGGAAATATCTTCCGTTCAAAACTGGAAAGAAGCTTTCTGAGAAACTGCTCTGTGTTCTGTTAATTCACCTCACAGAGTTACATCTTTCCCTTCAAGAAGCCTTTCGCTAAGACTGTTCTTGTGTAATTGGCAAAGGGATATTTGGAAGCCCATAGAGGGCTATGGTGAAAAAGGAAATATCTTCCGTTCAAAACTGGAAAGAAGCTTTCTGAGAAACTGCTCTGTGTCCTGTCAATTCATCTCACAGAGTTACATCTTTCCCTTCAGGAAGCCTTTCGCTAAGGCTGTTCTTGTGGAATTGGCAAAGGGATATTTGGAAGCCCATAGAGGGCTATGGTGAAAAAGGAAATATCTTCCGTTCAAAACTGGAAAGAAGCTTTCTGAGAAACTGCTCTGTGTTCTGTTAATTCATCTCACAGAGTTACATCTTTCCCTTCAAGAAGCCTTTCGCTAAGGCTGTTCTTGTGGAATTGGCAAAGGGATATTTGGAAGCCCATAGAGGGCTATGGTGAAAAAGGAAATATCTTCCGTTCAAAACTGGAAAGAAGCTTTCTGAGAAACTGCTCTGTGTTCTGTTAATTCATCTCACAGAGTTACATCTTTCCCTTCAAGAAGCCTTTCGCTAAGGCTGTTCTTGTGGAATTGGCAAAGGGATATTTGGAAGCCCATAGAGGGCTATGGTGAAAAAGGAAATATCTTCCGTTCAAAACTGGAAAGAAGCTTTCTGAGAAACTGCTCTGTGTTCTGTTAATTCATCTCACAGAGTTACATCTTTCCCTTCAAGAAGCCTTTCGCTAAGGCTGTTCTTGTGGAATTGGCAAAGGGATATTTGGAAGCCCATAGAGGGCTATGGTGAAAAAGGAAATATCTTCCGTTCAAAACTGGAAAGAAGCTTTCTGAGAAACTGCTCTGTGTTCTGTTAATTCATCTCACAGAGTTACATCTTTCTCTTCAAGAAGCCTTTCGCTAAGGCTGTTCTTGTGGAATTCGCAAAGGGATATTTGGAAGCCGATAGAGGGCTATGGTGAAAAAGAAAATATCTTCCGTTCAAAACTGGAAAGAAGCTTTCTGAGAAATTGCTATGTGTTCTGTTAATTCATCTCACAGAGTTACATCTTTCCCTTCAAGAAGCCTTTCGCTAAGGCTGTTCTTGTGGAATTGGCAAAGGGATATTTGGAAGCCCATAGAAGGCTATGGTGAAAAAGGAAATATCTTCCGTTCAAAACTGGAAAGAAGCTTTCTGAGAAACTGCTCTGTGTTCTGTTAATTCATCTCACAGAGTTACATCTTTCCCTTCAAGAAGCCGTTCGCTAAGGCTGTTCTTGTGGAATTGGCAAAGGGATATTTGGAAGCCCATAGAGGGCTATGGTGAAAAAGGAAATATCTTCCGTTCAAAACTGGAAAGAAGCTTTCTGAGAAACTGCTCTGTGTTCTGTTAATTCATCTCACAGAGTTACATCTTTCCCTTCAAGAAGCCTTTCGCTAAGGCTGTTCTTGTGGAATTGGCAAAGGGATATTTGGAAGCCCGTAGAGGGCTATGGTGAAAAAGGAAATATCTTCCGTTCAAAACTGGAAAGAAGCTTTCTGAGAAACTGCTCTGTGTTCTGTTCATTCATCTCACAGAGTTACATCTTTCCCTTCAAGAAGCCTTTCGCTAAGGCTGTTCTTGTGGAATTGGCAAAGGGATATTTGGAAGCCCATAGAGGGCTATGGTGAAAAAGGAAATATCTTCCGTTCAAAACTGGAAAGAAGCTTTCTGAGAAACTGCTCTGTGTTCTGTTAATTCATCTCACATAGTTACATCTTTCCCTTCAAGAAGCCTTTCGCTAAGGCTGTTCTTGTGGAATTGGCAAAGGGATATTTGGAAGCCCATAGAGGGCTATGGTGAAAAAGGAAATATCTTCCGTTCAAAACTGGAAAGAAGCTTTCTGAGAAACTGCTCTGTGTTCTGTTAATTCATCTCACAGAGTTACATCTTTCCCTTCAAGAAGCCTTTCGCTAAGGCTGTTCTTGTGGAATTGGCAAAGTGATATTTGGAAGCCCGTAGAGGGCTATGGTGAAAAAGGAAATATCTTCCGTTCAAAACTGGAAAGAAGCTTTCTGAGAAACTGCTCTGTGTTCTGTTAATTCATCTCACAGAGTTACATCTTTCCCTTCAAGAAGCCTTTCGCTAAGGCTGTTCTTGTGGTATTGGCAAAGGGATATTTGGAAGCCCATAGAGGGCTATGGTGAAAAAGGAAATATCTTCCGTTCAAAACTGGAAAGAAGCTTTCTGAGAAACTGCTCTGTGTTCTGTTAATTCATCTCACAGAGTTACATCTTTCCCTTCAAGAAGCCTTTCGCTAAGGCTGTTCTTGTGGAATTGGCAAAGGGATATTTCGATGCCCATAGAGGGCTATGGTGAAAAAGGAAATATCTTCCGTTCAAAACTGGAAAGAAGCTTTCTGAGAAACTGCTCTGTGTTCTGTTAATTCATCTCACAGAGTTACATCTTTACCTTCAAGAAGCCTTTCGCTAAGGCTGTTCTTGTGGAATTGGCAAAGGGATATTTGGAAGCCCATAGAGGGCTATGGTGAAAAAGGAAATATCTTCCGTTCAAAACTGGAAAGAAGCTTTCTGAGAAACTGCTCTGTGTTCTGTTAATTCATCTCACAGAGTTACATCTTTCCCTTCAAGAAGCCTTTCGCTAAGGCTGTTCTTGTGGAATTGGCAAAGGGATATTTGGAAGCCCATAGAGGGCTATGGTGAAAAAGGAAATATCTTCCGTTCAAAACTGGAAAGAAGCTTTCTGAGAAACTGCTCTGTGTTCTGTTAATTCATCTCACAGAGTTACATCTTTCCCTTCAAGAAGCCTTTCCCTAAGGCTGTTCTTGTGGAATTGGCAAAGGGATATTTGGAAGCCCATAGAGGGCTATGGTGAAAAAGGAAATATCTTCCGTACAAAATTGGAAAGAAGCTTTCTGAGAAACTGCTCTGTGCTCTGTTAATTCAACTCACAGAGTTACATCTTTCCCTTCAAGAAGCCTTTCGCTAAGGCTGTTCTTGTGGAATTGGCAAAGGGATATTTGGAAGCCCATAGAGGGCTCTGGTGACAAAGGAAATATCTTCCGTTCAAAACTGGAAAGAAGCTTTCTGAGAAACTGCTCTGTGTTCTGTTAATTCATCTCACAGAGCTACATCTTTCCCTTCAAGAAGCCTTTCGCTAAGGCTGTTCTTGTGGAATTGGCAAAGGGATATTTGGAAGCCCATAGAGGGCTATGATGAAAAAGGAAATATCTTCCGTTCAAAACTGGAAAGAAGCTTTCTGAGAAACTGCTCTGTGTTCTGTTAATTCGTCTCACAGAATTACATCTTTCCCTTCAAGAAGCCTTTCGCTAAGGCTGTTCTTGTGGAATTGGCAAAGGGATATTTGGAAGCCCATAGAGGGCTATGGTGAAAAAGGAAATATCTTCCGTTCAAAACTGGAAAGAAGCTTTCTGAGAAACTGCTCTGTGTTCTGTTAATTCATCTCACAGAGTTACATCTTTCCCTTCAAGAAGCCTTTCGCTAAGGCTGTTCTTGTGGAATTGGCAAAGGGATATTTGGAAGCCCGTAGAGGGCTATGGTGAAAAAGGAAATATCTTCCGTTCAAAACTGGAAAGAAGCTTTCTGAGAAACTGCTCTGTGTTCTGTTCATTCATCTCACAGAGTTACATCTTTCCCTTCAAGAAGCCTTTCGCTAAGGCTGTTCTTGTGGAATTGGCAAAGGGATATTTGGAAGCCCATAGAGGGCTATGGTGAAAAAGGAAATATGTTCCGTTCAAAACTGGAAAGAAGCTTTCTGAGAAACTGCTCTGTGTTCTGTTAATTCATCTCACATAGTTACATCTTTCCCTTCAAGAAGCCTTTCGCTAAGGCTGTTCTTGTGGAATTGGCAAAGGGATATTTGGAAGCCCATAGAGGGCTATGGTGAAAAAGGAAATATCTTCCGTTCAAAACTGGAAAGAAGCTTTCTGAGAAACTGCTCTGTGTTCTGTTAATTCATCTCACAGAGTTACATCTTTCCCTTCAAGAAGCCTTTCGCTAAGGCTGTTCTTGTGGAATTGGCAAAGGGATATTTGGAAGCCCATAGAGGGCTATGGTGAAAAAGGAAATATCTTCCGTTCAAAACTGGAAAGAAGCTTTCTGAGAAACTGCTCTGTGTTCTGTTAATTCATCTCACAGAGTTACATCTTTCCCTTCAAGAAGCCTTTCGCTAAGGCTGTTCTTGTGGAATTGGCAAAGGGATATTTGGAAGCCCATAGAGGGCTATGGTGAAAAAGGAAATATCTTCCGTTCAAAACTGGAAAGAAGCTTTCTGAGAAACTGCTCTGTGTTCTGTTAATTCATCTCACAGAGTTACATCTTTCCCTTCAAGAAGCCTTTCGCTAAGGCTGTTCTTGTGGAATTGGCAAAGGGATATTTGGAAGCCCATAGAGGGGTATGGTGAAAAAGGAAATATCTACCGTTCAAAACTGGAAAGAAGCTTTCTGAAAATCTGCTCTGTGTTCTGTTAATTCATCTCACAGAGTTACATCTTTCCCTTCAAGAAGCCTTTCGCTAAGGCTGTTCTTGTGGAATTGGCAAAGGGATATTTGGAAGCCCATAGAGGGCTATGGTGAAAAAGGAAATATCTTACGTACAAAATTGGAAAGAAGCTTTCTGAGAAACTGTTCTGTGTTCTGTTAATTCAACTCACAGAGTTACATCTTTCCCATCAAGAAGCCTTTCGCTAAGGCTGTTCTTGTGGAATTGGCAAAGGGATATTTGGAAGCCCATAGAGGGCTATGGTGAAAAAGGAAATATCTTCCGTTCAAAACTGGAAAGAAGCTTTCTGAGAAACTGCTCTGTGTTCTGTTAATTCATCTCACAGAGTTACATCTTTCCCTTCAAGAAGCCTTTCGCTAAGGCTGTTCTTGTGGAATTGGCAAAGGGATATTTGGAAGCCCATAGAGGGCTATGGTGAAAAAGGAAATATCTTCCGTTCAAAACTGGAAAGAAGCTTTCTGAGAAACTGCTCTGTGTTCTGATAATTCGTCTCACAGAGTTACATCTTTCCCTTCAAGAAGCCTTTCGCTAAGGCTGTTCTTGTGGAATTGGCAAAGGGATATTCGGAAGCCCATAGAGGTCTATGGTGAAAAAGGAAATATCTTCCGTTCAAAACTGGAAAGAAGCTTTCTGAGAAACTGCTCTGTGTTCTGTTAATTCATCTCACAGAGTTACATCTTTCCCTTCAAGAAGCCTTTCGCTAAGGCTTTTCTTTTGGAATTGGCAAAGGGATATTTGGAAGCCCATAGAGGGCTATGGTGAAAAAGGAAATATCTTCCGTTCAAAACTGGAAAGAAGCTTTCTGAGAAACTGCTCTGTGTTCTGTTCATTCATCTCACAGAGTTACATCTTTCCCTTCAAGAAGCCTTTCGCTAAGGCTGTTCTTGTGGAATTGGCAAAGGGATATTTGGAAGCCCATAGAGGGCTATGGTGAAAAAGGAAATATCTTCCGTTCAAAACTGTAAAGAAGCTTTCTGAGAAACTGCTCTGTGTTCTGTTAATTCGTCTCACAGAGTTACATCTTTCCCTTCAAGAAGCCTTTCGCTAAGGCTGTTTTTGTGGAATTGGCAAAGGGATATTTGGAAGCCCATAGAGGGCTATGGTGAAAAAGGAAATATCTTCCGTTCAAAACTGGAAAGAAGCTTTCTGAGAAACTGCTCTGTGTTCTGTTAATTCATCTCACAGAGTTACATCTTTCCCTTCAAGAAGCCTTTCGCTAAGGCTTTTCTTTTGGAATTGGCAAAGGGATATTTGGAAGCCCATAGAGGGCTATGGTGAAAAAGGAAATATCTTCCGTTCAAAACTGGAAAGAAGCTTTCTGAGAAACTGCTCTGTGTTCTGTTAATTCATCTCACAGAGTTACATCTTTCCCTTCAAGAAGCCTTTCGCTAAGGCTGTTCTTGTGGAATTGGCAAAGGGATATTTGGAAGCCCATAGAGGGCTATGGTGAAAAAGGAAATATCTTCCGTACAAAATTGGAAAGAAGCTTTCTGAAAATCTGCTCTGTGTTCTGTTAATTCATCTCACAGAGTTACATCTTTCCCTTCAAGAAGCCTTTCGCTAAGGCTGTTCTTGTGGAATTGGCAAAGGGATATTTGGAAGCCCATAGAGGGCTCTGGTAAAAAAGGAAATATCTTCCGTTCAAAACTGGAAAGAAGCTTTCTGAGAAACTGCTCTGTGTTCTGTTCATTCATCTCACAGAGTTACATCCTTCCCTTCAAGAAGCCTTTCGCTAAGGCTGTTCTTGTGGAATTGGCAAAGGGATATTTGGAAGCCCATAGAGGGCTATGGTGAAAAAGGAAATACCTTCCGTTCAAAACTGGAAAGAAGCTTTCTGAGAAACTGCTCTGTGTTCTGTTCATTCATCTCACAGAGTTATATCTTTCCCTTCAAGAAGCCTTTCGCTAAGGCTGTTCTTGTGGAATTGGCAAAGGGATATTTGGAAGCCCATAGAGGGCTATGGTGAAAAAGGAAATATCTTCCGTTCAAAACTGGAAAGAAGCTTTCTGAGAAACTGCTCTGTGTTCTGTTAATTCATCTCACAGAGTTACATCTTTCCCTTCAAGAAGCCTTTCGCTAAGACTGTTCTTGTGTAATTGGCAAAGGGATATTTGGAAGCCCATAGAGGGCTATGGTGAAAAAGGAAATATCTTCCGTTCAAAACTGGAAAGAAGCTTTCTGAGAAACTGCTCTGTGTTCTGTTAATTCATCTCACAGAGTTACATCTTTCCCTTCAGGAAGCCTTTCGCTAAGGCTGTTCTTGTGGAATTGGCAAAGGGATATTTGGAAGCCCATAGAGGGCTATGGTGAAAAAGGAAATATCTTCCGTTCAAAACTGGAAAGAAGCTTTCTGAGAAACTGCTCTGTGTTCTGTTAATTCATCTCACAGAGTTACATCTTTCCCTTCAAGAAGCCTTTCGCTAAGGCTGTTCTTGTGGAATTGGCAAAGGGATATTTGGAAGCCCATAGAGGGCTATGGTGAAAAAGGAAATATCTTCCGTTCAAAACTGGAAAGAAGCTTTCTGAGAAACTGCTCTGTGTTCTGTTAATTCATCTCACAGAGTTACATCTTTCCCTTCAAGAAGCCTTTCGCTAAGGCTGTTCTTGTGGAATTGGCAAAGGGATATTTGGAAGCCCATAGAGGGCTATGGTGAAAAAGGAAATATCTTCCGTTCAAAACTGGAAAGAAGCTTTCTGAGAAACTGCTCTGTGTTCTGTTAATTCATCTCACAGAGTTACATCTTTCCCTTCAAGAAGCCTTTCGCTAAGGCTGTTCTTGTGGAATTGGCAAAGGGATATTTCGAAGCCCATAGAGGGCTATGGTGAAAAAGGAAATATCTTCCGTTCAAAACTGGAAAGAAGCTTTCTGAGAAACTGCTCTGTGTTCTGTTAATTCATCTCACAGAGTTACATCTTTCTCTTCAAGAAGCCTTTCGCTAAGGCTGTTCTTGTGGAATTCGCAAAGGGATATTTGGAAGCCGATAGAGGGCTATGGTGAAAAAGAAAATATCTTCCGTTCAAAACTGGAAAGAAGCTTTCTGAGAAATTGCTATGTGTTCTGTTAATTCATCTCACAGAGTTACATCTTTCCCTTCAAGAAGCCTTTCGCTAAGGCTGTTCTTGTGTAATTGGCAAAGGGATATTTGGAAGCCCATAGAGGCCTATGGTGAAAAAGGAAATATCTTCCGTTCAAAACTGGAAAGAAGCTTTCTGAGAAACTGCTCTGTGTTCTGTTAATTCATCTCACAGAGTTACATCTTTCCCTTCAAGAAGCCGTTCGGTAAGGCTGTTCTTGTGGAATTGGCAAAGGGATATTTGGAAGCCCATAGAGGGCTATGGTGAAAAAGGAAATATCTTCCGTTCAAAACTGGAAAGAAGCTTTCTGAGAAACTGCTCTGTGTTCTGTTAATTCATCTCACAGAGTTACATCTTTCCCTTCAAGAAGCCTTTCGCTAAGGCTGTTCTTGTGGAATTGGCAAAGGGATATTTGGAAGCCCGTAGAGGGCTATGGTGAAAAAGGAAATATCTTCCGTTCAAAACTGGAAAGAAGCTTTCTGAGAAACTGCTCTGTGTTCTGTTCATTCATCTCACAGAGTTACATCTTTCCCTTCAAGAAGCCTTTCGCTAAGGCTGTTCTTGTTTAATTGGCAAAGGGATATTTGGAAGCCCCTAGAGGGCTATGGTGAAAAAGGAAATATCTTCCGTTCAAAACTGGAAAGAAGCTTTCTGAGAAACTGCTCTGTGTTCTGTTAATTCATCTCACATAGTTACATCTTTCCCTTCAAGAAGCCTTTCGCTAAGGCTGTTCTTGTGGAATTGGCAAAGGGATATTTGGAAGCCCATAGAGGGCTATGGTGAAAAAGGAAATATCTTCCGTTCAAAACTGGAAAGAAGCTTTCTGAGAAACTGCTCTGTGTTCTGATAATTCGTCTCACAGAGTTACATCTTTCCCTTCAAGAAGCCTTTCGCTAAGGCTGTTCTTGTGAATTGGCAAAGGGATATTCGGAAGCCCATAGAGGGCTATGGTGAAAAAGGAAATATCTTCCGTTCAAAACTGGAAAGAAGCTTTCTGAGAAACTGCTCTGTGTTCTGTTAATTCATCTCACAGAGTTACATCTTTCCCTTCAAGAAGCCTTTCGCTAAGGCTTTTCTTTTGGAATTGGCAAATGGATATTTGGAAGCCCATAGAGGGCTATGGTGAAAAAGGAAATATCTTCCGTTCAAAACTGGAAAGAAGCTTTCTGAGAAACTGCTCTGTGTTCTGTTAATTCATCTCACAGAGTTACATCTTTCCCTTCAAGAAGCCTTTCGCTAAGGCTGTTCTTGTGGAATTGGCAAAGGGATATTTGGAAGCCCATAGAGGGCTATGGTGAAAAAGGAAACATCTTCCGTTCAAAACTGGAAAGAAGCTTTCTGAGAAACTGCTCAGTGTTCTGTTAATTCGTCTCACAGAGTTACATCTTTCCCTTCAAGAAGCCTTTCGCTAAGGCTGTTCTTGTGGAATTGGCAAAGGGATATTTGGAAGCCCATAGAGGGCTATGGTGAAAAAGGAAATATCTTCCGTTCAAAACTGGAAAGAAGCTTTCTGAGAAACTGCTCTGTGTTCTGTTAATTCATCTCACAGAGTTACATCTTTCCCTTCAAGAAGCCTTTCGCTAAGGCTTTTCTTTTGGAATTGGCAAAGGGATATTTGGAAGCCCATAGAGGGCTATGGTGAAAAAGGAAATATCTTCCGTTCAAAACTGGAAAGAAGCTTTCTGAGAAACTGCTCTGTGTTCTGTTAATTCATCTCACAGAGTTACATCTTTCCCTTCAAGAAGCCTTTCGCTAAGGCTGTTCTTGTGGAATTGGCAAAGGGATATTTGGAAGCCCATAGAGGGCTATGGTGAAAAAGGAAATATCTTCCGTACAAAATTGGAAAGAAGCTTTCTGAGAAACTGCTCTGTGTTCCGTTAATTCAACTCACAGAGTTACATCTTTCCCTTCAAGAACCCTTTCGCTAAGGCTGTTCTTGTGGAATTGCCAAAGGGATATTTGGAAGCCCATAGAAGGCTATGGTGAAAAAGGAAATATCTTCCGTTCAAAACTGGAAAGAAGCTTTCTGAGAAACTGCTCTGTGTTCTGTTAATTCATCTCACAGAGTTACATCTTTCCCTTCAAGAAGCCTTTCGCTAAGGCTGTTCTTGTGGAATTGGCAAAGGGATATTTGGAAGCCCATAGAGGGCTATGGTGAAAAAGGAAATATCTTCCGTTCAAAACTGGAAAGAAGCTTTCTGAGAAACTGCTCAGTTTTCTGTTAATTCGTCTCACAGAGTTACATCTTTCCCTTCAAGAAGCCTTTCGCTAAGGCTGTTCTTGTGGAATTGGCAAAGGGATATTTGGAAGCCCATAGAGGGCTATGGTGAAAAAGGAAATATCTTCCGTTCAAAACTGGAAAGAAGCTTTCTGAGAAACTGCTCTGTGTTCTGTTAATTCATCTCACAGAGATACATCTTTCCCTTCAAGAAGACTTTCGCTAAGGCTTTTCTTTTGGAATTGGCAAAGGGATATTTGGAAGCCCATAGAGGGCTATGGTGAAAAAGGAAATATCTTCCGTTCAAAACTGGAAAGAAGCTTTCTGAGAAACTGCTCTGTGTTCTGTTAATTCATCTCACAGAGTTACATCTTTCCCTTCAAGAAGCCTTTCGCTAAGGCTGTTCTTGTGGAATTGGCAAAGGGATATTTGGAAGCCCATAGAGGGCTATGGTGAAAAAGGAAATATCTTCCGTACAAAATTGGAAAGAAGCTTTCTGAAAATCTGCTCTGTGTTCTGTTAATTCATCTCACAGAGTTACATCTTTCCCTTCAAGAAGCCTTTCGCTAAGGCTGTTCTTGTGGAATTGGCAAAGGGATATTTGGAAGCCCATAGAGAGCTCTGGTAAAAAAGGAAATATCTTCCGTTCAAAACTGGAAAGAAGCTTTCTGAGAAACTGCTCTGTGTTCTGTTAATTCATCTCACAGAGTTACATCTTTCCCTTCAAGAAGCCTTTCGCTAAGGCTGTTCTTGTGGAATTGGCAAAGGGATATTTGGAAGCCCATAGAGGGCTATGGTGAAAAAGGAAATACCTTCCGTTCAAAACTGGAAAGAAGCTTTCTGAGAAACTGCTCTGTGTTCTGTTCATTCATCTCACAGAGTTACATCTTTCCCTTCAAGAAGCCTTTCGCTAAGGCTGTTCTTGTGGAATTGGCAAAGGGATATTTGGAAGCCCATAGAGGGCTATGGTGAAAAAGGAAATATCTTCCGTTCAAAACTGGAAAGAAGCTTTCTGAGAAACTACTCTGTGTTCTGTTAATTCATCTCACAGAGTTACATCTTTCCCTTCAAGAAGCCTTTCGCTAAGGCTGTTCTTGTGGAATTGGCAAAGGGATATTTGGAAGCCCATAGAGGGCTATGGTGAAAAAGGAAATATCTTCCGTTCAAAACTGGAAAGAAGCTTTCTGAGAAACTGCTCTGTGTTCTGTTAATTCATCCCACAGAGTTACATCTTTCCCTTCAGGAAGCCTTTCGCTAAGGCTGTTCTTGTGGAATTGGCAAAGGGATATTTGGAAGCCCATAGAGGGCTATGGTGAAAAAGGAAATATCTTCCGTTCAAAACTGGAAAGAAGCTTTCTGAGAAACTGCTCTGTGTTCTGTTAATTCACCTCACAGAGTTACATCTTCCCCTTCAAGAAGCCTTTCGCTAAGGCTGTTCTTGTGGAATTGGCAAAGGGATATTTGGAAGCCCCTAGAGGGCTATGGTGAAAAAGGAAATATCTTCCGTTCAAAACTGGAAAGAAGCTTTCTGAGAAACTGCTCTGTGTTCTGTTAATTCATCTCACATAGTTACATCTTTCCCTTCAAGAAGCCTTTCGCTAAGGCTGTTCTTGTGGAATTGGCAAAGGGATATTTGGAAGCCCATAGAGGGCTATGGTGAAAAAGGAAATATCTTCCGTTCAAAACTGGAAAGAAGCTTTCTGAGAAACTGCTCTGTGTTCTGTTAATTCATCTCACAGAGTTACATCTTTCCCTTCAAGAAGCCTTTCGCTAAGGCTGTTCTTGTCTAATTGGCAAAGGGATATTTGGAAGCCCATAGAGGGCTATGGTGAAAAAGGAAATATCTTCCGTTCAAAACTGGAAAGAAGCTTTCTGAGAAACTGCTCTGTGTTCTGTTAATTCATCTCACAGAGTTACATCTTTCCCTTCAAGAAGCCTTTCGCTAAGGCTGTTCTTGTGGAATTGGCAAAGGCATATTTGGAAGCCCATAGAGGGCTATGGTGAAAAAGGAAATATCTTCCGTTCAAAACTGGAAAGAAGCTTTCTGAGAAACTACTCTGTGTTCTGTTAATTCATCTCACAGAGTTACATCTTTCCCTTCAAGAAGCCTTTCGCTAAGGCTGTTCTTGTGGAATTGGCAAAGGGATATTTGGAAGCCCATAGAGAGCTATGGTGAAAAAGGAAATATCTTCCGTTCAAAACTGGAAAGAAGCTTTCTGAAAATCTGCTCTGTGTTCTGTTAATTCATCTCACAGAGTTACATCTTTCCCTTCAAGAAGCCTTTCGCTAAGGCTGTTCTTGTGGAATTGGCAAAGGGATATTTGGAAGCCCATAGAGGGCTATGGTGAAAAAGGAAATATCTTCCGTACAAAATTGGAAAGAAGCTTTCTGAGAAACTGCTCTGTGTTCTGTTAATTCAACTCACAGAGTTACATCTTTCCCTTCAAGAAGCCTTTCGCTAAGGCTGTTCTTGTGGAATTGGCAAAGGGATATTTGGAAGCCCATAGAGGGCTATGGTGAAAAAGGAAATATCTTCCGTTCAAAACTGGAAAGAAGCTTTCTGAGAAACTGCTCTGTGTTCTGTTAATTCATCTCACAGAGTTACATCTTTCCCTTCAAGAAGCCTTTCGCTAAGGCTGTTCTTGTGGAATTGGCAAAGGGATATTTGGAAGCCCATAGAGGGCTATGGTGAAAAAGGAAATATCTTCCGTTCAAAACTGGAAAGAAGCTTTCTGAGAAACTGCTCTGTGTTCTGTTAATTCGTCTCACAGAGTTACATCTTTCCCTTCAAGAAGCCTTTCGCTAAGGCTGTTCTTGTGGAATTGGCAAAGGGATATTTGGAAGCCCATAGAGGGCTATGGTGAAAAAGGAAATATCTTCCGTTCAAAACTGGAAAGAAGCTTTCTGAGAAACTGCTCTGTGTTCTGTTAATTCATCTCACAGTGTTACATCTTTCCCTTCAAGAAGCCTTTCGCTAAGGCTGTTCTTGTGGAATTGGCAAAGGGATATTTGGAAGCCCATAGAGGGCTATGGTGAAAAAGGAAATATCTTCCGTTCAAAACTGGAAAGAAGCTTTCTGAGAAACTGCTCTGTGTTCTGTTAATTCATCTCACAGAGTTACATCTTTCCCTTCAAGAAGCCTTTCGCTAAGGCTGTTCTTGTGGAATTGGCAAAGGGATATTTGGAAGCCCATAGAGGCCTATGGTGAAAAAGGAAATATCTTCCGTTCAAAACTGGAAAGAAGCTTTCTGAGAAACTGCTCTGTGTTCTGTTAATTCATCTCACAGAGTTACATCTTTCCCTTCAAGAAGCCTTTCGCTAAGGCTGTTCTTGTGGAATTGGCAAAGGGATATTTGGAAGCCCATAGAGGGCTATGGTGAAAAAGGAAATATCTTCCGTTCAACACTGGAAAGAAGCTTTCTGAGAAACTGCTCTGTGTTCTGTTAATTCATCTCACAGAGTTACATCTTTCCCTTCAAGAAGCCTTTCGCTAAGGCTGTTCTTGTGGAATTGGCAAAGGGGTATTTGGAAGCCCATAGAGAGCTATGGTGAAAAAGGAAATATCTTCCGTTCAAAACTGGAAAGAAGCTTTCTGAAAATCTGCTCTGTGTTCTTTTAATTCATCTCACAGAGTTACATCTTTCCCTTCAAGAAGCCTTTCGCTAAGGCTGTTCTTGTGGAATTGGCAAAGGGATATTTGGAAGCCCATAGAGGGCTATGGTGAAAAAGGAAATATCTTCCGTACAAAATTGGAAAGAAGCTTTCTGAGAAACTGCTCTGTGTTCTGTTAATTCAACTCACAGAGTTACATCTTTCCCTTCAAGAAGCCTTTCGCTAAGGCTGTTCTTGTGGAATTGGCAAAGGGATATTTGGAAGCCCATAGAGGGCTATGGTGAAAAAGGAAATATCTTCCGTTCAAAACTGGAAAGAAGCTTTCTGAGAAACTGCTCTGTGTTCTGTTAATTCATCTCACAGAGTTACATCTTTCCCTTCAAGAAGCCTTTCGCTAAGGCTGTTCTTGTGGAATTGGCAAAGGGATATTTGGAAGCCCATAGAGGGCTATGGTGAAAAAGGAAATATCTTCCGTTCAAAACTGGAAAGAAGCTTTCTGAGAAACTGCTCTGTGTTCTGTTAATTCGTCTCACAGAGTTACATCTTTCCCTTCAAGAAGCCTTTCGCTAAGGCTGTTCTTGTGGAATTGGCAAAGGGATATTTGGAAGCCCATAGAGGGCTATGGTGAAAAAGGAAATATCTTCCGTTCAAAACTGGAAAGAAGCTTTCTGAGAAACTGCTCTGTGTTCTGTTAATTCATCTCACAGAGTTACATCTTTCCCTTCAAGAAGCGTTTCGCTAAGGCTGTTCTTGTGTAATTGGCAAAGGGATATTTGGAAGCCCCTAGAGGGCTATGGTGAAAAAGGAAATATCTTCCGTTCAAAACTGGAAAGAAGCTTTCTGAGAAACTGCTCTGTGTTCTGTTAATTCATCTCACAGAGTTACATCTTTCCCTTCAAGAAGCCTTTCGCTAAGACTGTTCTTGTGGAATTGGCAGAGGGGTATTTGGAAGCCCATAGAGGGCTATGGTGAAAAAGGAAATATCTTCCGTTCAAAACTGGAAAGAAGCTTTCTAGGAAACTGCTCTGTGTTCTGTTAATTCATCTCACAGAGTTACATCTTTCCCTTCAAGAAGCCTTTCGCTAAGGCTGTTCTTGTGGAATTGGCAAAGGGATATTTGGAAGCCCATAGAGGGCTATGGTGAAAAAGGAAATATCTTCCGTTCAAAACTGGAAAGAAGCTTTCTGAGAAACTGCTCTGTGTTCTGTTAATTCGTCTCACAGAGTTACATCTTTCCCTTCAAGAAGCCTTTCGCTAAGGCTGTTCTTGTGGAATTGGCAAAGGGATATTCGGAAGCCCATAGAGGGCTATGGTGAAAAAGGAAATATCTTCCGTTCAAAACTGGAAAGAAGCTTTCTGAGAAACTGCTCTGTGTTCTGTTAATTCATCTCACAGAGTTACATCTTTCCCTTCAAGAAGCCTTTCGCTACGGCTTTTCTTTTGGAATTGGCAAAGGGATATTTGGAAGCCCATAGAGGGCTATGGTGAAAAAGGAAATATCTTCCGTTCAAAACTGGTAAGAAGCTTTCTGAGAAACTGCTCTGTGTTCTGTTAATTCATCTCACAGAGTTACATCTTTCCCTTCAAGAAGCCTTTCGCTAAGGCTGTTCTTGTGGAATTGGCAAAGGGATATTTGGAAGCCCATAGAGGGCTATGGTGAAAAAGGAAATATCTTCCGTACAAAATTGGAAAGAAGCTTTCTGAAAATCTGCTCTGTGTTCTGTTAATTCATCTCACAGAGTTACATCTTTCCCTTCAAGAAGCCTTTCGCTAAGGCTGTTCTTGTGGAATTGGCAAAGGGATATTTGGAAGCCCATAGAGGGCTATGGTGAAAAAGGAAATATCTTCCATTCAAAACTGGAAAGAAGCTTTCTGAGAAACTGCTCTGTGTTCTGTTAATTCATCTCACAGAGTTACATCTTTCCCTTCAAGAAGCCTTTCGCTAAGACTGTTCTTGTGGAATTGGCAGAGGGGTATTTGGAAGCCCATAGAGGGCTATGGTGAAAAAGGAAATATCTTCCGTTCAAAACTGGAAAGAAGCTTTCTGAGAAACTGCTCTGTGTTCTGTTAATTCATCTCACAGAGTTACATCTTTCCCTTCAAGAAGCCTTTCGCTAAGGCTGTTCTTGTGGAATTGGCAAAGGGATATTTGGAAGCCCATAGAGGGCTATGGTGAAAAAGGAAATATCTTCCGTTCAAAACTGGAAAGAAGCTTTCTGAGAAACTGCTCTGTGTTCTGTTAATTCATCTCACAGAGTTACATCTTTCCCTTCAAGAAGCCTTTCGCTAAGGCTGTTCTTGTGGAATTGGCAAAGGGATATTTGGAAGCCCATAGAGGGCTATGGTGAAAAAGGAAATATCTTCCGTTCAAAACTGGAAAGAAGCTTTCTGAAAATCTGCTCTGTGTTCTGTTAATTCATCTCACAGAGTTACATCTTTCCCTTCAAGAAGCCTTTCGCTAAGGCTGTTCTTGTGGAATTGGCAAAGGGATATTTGGAAGCCCATAGAGGGCTATGGTGAAAAAGGAAATATCTTCCGTACAAAATTGGAAAGAAGCTTTCTGAGAAACTGCTCTGTGTTCTGTTAATTCATCTCACAGAGTTACATCTTTCCCTTCAAGAAGCCTTTCGCTAAGGCTGTTCTTGTGGAATTGGCAAAGGGATATTTGGAAGCCCATAGAGGGCTATGGTGAAAAAGGAAATATCTTCCGTTCAAAACTGGAAAGAAGCTTTCTGAGAAACTGCTCTGTGTTCTGTTAATTCGTCTCACAGAGTTACATCTTTCCCTTCAAGAAGCCTTTCGCTAAGGCTGTTCTTGTGGAATTGGCAAAGGGATATTTGGAAGCCCATAGAGGGCTATGGTGAAAAAGGAAATATCTTCCGTTCAAAACTGGAAAGAAGCTTTCTGAGAAACTGCTCTGTGTTCTGTTAATTCAACTCACAGAGTTACATCTTTCCCTTCAAGAAGCCTTTCGCTAAGGCTGTTCTTGTGGAATTGGCAAAGGGATATTTGGAAGCCCATAGAGGGCTATGGTGAAAAAGGAAATATCTTCCGTTCAAAACTGGAAAGAAGCTTTCTGAGAAACTGCTCTGTGTTCTGTTAATTCATCTCACAGAGTTACATCTTTCCCTTCAAGAAGCCTTTCGCTAAGGCTGTTCTTGTGGAATTGGCAAAGGGATATTTGGAAGCCCATAGAGGGCTATGGTGAAAAAGGAAATATCTTCCGTTCAAAACTGGAAAGAAGCTTTCTGAAAATCTGCTCTGTGTTCTGTTAATTCATTTCACAGAGTTACATCTTTCCCTTCAAGAAGCCTTTCGATAAGGCTGTTCTTGTGGAATTGGCAAAGGGATATTTGGAAGCCCATAGAGTGCTATGGTGAAAAAGGAAATATCTTCCGTACAAAATTGGAAAGAAGCTTTCTGAGAAACTGCTCTGTGTTCTGTTAATTCATCTCACAGAGTTACATCTTTCCCTTCAAGAAGCCTTTCGCTAAGGCTGTTCTTGTGGAATTGGCAAAGGGATATTTGGAAGCCCATAGAGGGCTATGGTGAAAAAGGAAATATCTTCCGTTCAAAACTGGAAAGAAGCTTTCTGAGAAACTGCTCTGTGTTCTGTTAATTCGTCTCACAGAGTTACATCTTTCCCTTCAAGAAGCCTTTCGCTAAGGCTGTTCTTGTGGAATTGGCAAAGGGATATTTGGAAGCCCATAGAGGGCTATGGTGAAAAAGGAAATATCTTCCGTTCAAAACTGGAAAGAAGCTTTCTGAGAAACTGCTCTGTGTTCTGTTAATTCATCTCAAAGAGTTACATCTTTCCCTTCAAGAAGCCTTTCGCTAAGGCTTTTCTTTAGGAATTGGCAAAGGGATATTTGGAAGCCCATACAGGGCTATGGTGAAAAAGGAAATATCTTCCGTTCAAAACTGGAAAGAAGCTTTCTGAGAAACTGCTCTGTGTTCTGTTAATTCATCTCACAGAGTTCCATCTTTCCCTTCAAGAAGCCTTTCGCTAAGGCTGTTCTTGTGGAATTGGCAAAGGGATATTTGGAAGCCCATAGAGGGCTATGGTGAAAAAGGAAATATCTTCCGTTCAAAACTGGAAAGAAGCTTTCTGAGAAACTGCTCTGTGTTCTGTTAATTCATCTCACAGAGTTACATCTTTCCCTTCAAGAAGCCTTTCGCTAAGGCTGTTCTTGTGGAATTGGCAAAGGGATATTTGGAAGCCCATAGAGGGCTATGGTGAAAAAGGAAATATCTTCCGTTCAAAACTGGAAAGAAGCTTTCTGAGAAACTGCTCTGTGTTCTGTTAATTCATCTCACAGAGTTACATCTTTCCCTTCAAGAAGCCTTTCGCTAAGACTGTTCTTGTGGAATTGGCAGAGGGGTATTTGGAAGCCCATAGAGGGCTATGGTGAAAAAGGAAATATCTTCCGTTCAAAACTGGAAAGAAGCTTTCTAGGAAACTGCTCTGTGTTCTGTTAATTCATCTCACAGAGTTACATCTTTCCCTTCAAGAAGCCTTTCGCTAAGGCTGTTCTTGTGGAATTGGCAAAGGGATATTTGGAAGCCCATAGAGGGCTATGGTGAAAAAGGAAATATCTTCCGTTCAAAACTGGAAAGAAGCTTTCTGAGAAACTGCTCTGTGTTCTGTTAATTCGTCTCACAGAGTTACATCTTTCCCTTCAAGAAGCCTTTCGCTAAGGCTGTTCTTGTGGAATTGGCAAAGGGATATTCGGAAGCCCATAGAGGGCTATGGTGAAAAAGGAAATATCTTCCGTTCAAAACTGGAAAGAAGCTTTCTGAGAAACTGCTCTGTGTTCTGTTAATTCATCTCACAGAGTTACATCTTTCCCTTCAAGAAGCCTTTCGCTACGGCTTTTCTTTTGGAATTGGCAAAGGGATATTTGGAAGCCCATAGAGGGCTATGGTGAAAAAGGAAATATCTTCCGTTCAAAACTGGTAAGAAGCTTTCTGAGAAACTGCTCTGTGTTCTGTTAATTCATCTCACAGAGTTACATCTTTCCCTTCAAGAAGCCTTTCGCTAAGGCTGTTCTTGTGGAATTGGCAAAGGGATATTTGGAAGCCCATAGAGGGCTATGGTGAAAAAGGAAATATCTTCCGTACAAAATTGGAAAGAAGCTTTCTGAAAATCTGCTCTGTGTTCTGTTAATTCATCTCACAGAGTTACATCTTTCCCTTCAAGAAGCCTTTCGCTAAGGCTGTTCTTGTGGAATTGGCAAAGGGATATTTGGAAGCCCATAGAGGGCTATGGTGAAAAAGGAAATATCTTCCATTCAAAACTGGAAAGAAGCTTTCTGAGAAACTGCTCTGTGTTCTGTTAATTCATCTCACAGAGTTACATCTTTCCCTTCAAGAAGCCTTTCGCTAAGACTGTTCTTGTGGAATTGGCAGAGGGGTATTTGGAAGCCCATAGAGGGCTATGGTGAAAAAGGAAATATCTTCCGTTCAAAACTGGAAAGAAGCTTTCTGAGAAACTGCTCTGTGTTCTGTTAATTCATCTCACAGAGTTACATCTTTCCCTTCAAGAAGCCTTTCGCTAAGGCTGTTCTTGTGGAATTGGCAAAGGGATATTTGGAAGCCCATAGAGGGCTATGGTGAAAAAGGAAATATCTTCCGTTCAAAACTGGAAAGAAGCTTTCTGAGAAACTGCTCTGTGTTCTGTTAATTCATCTCACAGAGTTACATCTTTCCCTTCAAGAAGCCTTTCGCTAAGGCTGTTCTTGTGGAATTGGCAAAGGGATATTTGGAAGCCCATAGAGGGCTATGGTGAAAAAGGAAATATCTTCCGTTCAAAACTGGAAAGAAGCTTTCTGAAAATCTGCTCTGTGTTCTGTTAATTCATCTCACAGAGTTACATCTTTCCCTTCAAGAAGCCTTTCGCTAAGGCTGTTCTTGTGGAATTGGCAAAGGGATATTTGGAAGCCCATAGAGGGCTATGGTGAAAAAGGAAATATCTTCCGTACAAAATTGGAAAGAAGCTTTCTGAGAAACTGCTCTGTGTTCTGTTAATTCATCTCACAGAGTTACATCTTTCCCTTCAAGAAGCCTTTCGCTAAGGCTGTTCTTGTGGAATTGGCAAAGGGATATTTGGAAGCCCATAGAGGGCTATGGTGAAAAAGGAAATATCTTACGTTCAAAACTGGAAAGAAGCTTTCTGAGAAACTGCTCTGTGTTCTGTTAATTCGTCTCACAGAGTTACATCTTTCCCTTCAAGAAGCCTTTCGCTAAGGCTGTTCTTGTGGAATTGGCAAAGGGATATTTGGAAGCCCATAGAGGGCTATGGTGAAAAAGGAAATATCTTCCGTTCAAAACTGGAAAGAAGCTTTCTGAGAAACTGCTCTGTGTTCTGTTAATTCAACTCACAGAGTTACATCTTTCCCTTCAAGAAGCCTTTCGCTAAGGCTGTTCTTGTGGAATTGGCAAAGGGATATTTGGAAGCCCATAGAGGGCTATGGTGAAAAAGGAAATATCTTCCGTTCAAAACTGGAAAGAAGCTTTCTGAGAAACTGCTCTGTGTTCTGTTAATTCATCTCACAGAGTTACATCTTTCCCTTCAAGAAGCCTTTCGCTAATTCTGTTCTTGTGGAATTGGCAAAGGGATATTTGGAAGCCCATAGAGTGCTATGGTGAAAAAGGAAATATCTTCCGTACAAAATTGGAAAGAAGCTTTCTGAGAAACTGCTCTGTGTTCTGTTAATTCATCTCACAGAGTTACATCTTTCCCTTCAAGAAGCCTTTCGCTAAGGCTGTTCTTGTGGAATTGGCAAAGGGATATTTGGAAGCCCATAGAGGGCTATGGTGAAAAAGGAAATATCTTCCGTTCAAAACTGGAAAGAAGCTTTCTGAGAAACTGCTCTGTGTTCTGTTAATTCGTCTCACAGAGTTACATCTTTCCCTTCAAGAAGCCTTTCGCTAAGGCTGTTCTTGTGGAATTGGCAAAGGGATATTTGGAAGCCCATAGAGGGCTATGGTGAAAAAGGAAATATCTTCCGTTCAAAACTGGAAAGAAGCTTTCTGAGAAACTGCTCTGTGTTCTGTTAATTCATCTCAAAGAGTTACATCTTTCCCTTCAAGAAGCCTTTCGCTAAGGCTTTTCTTTAGGAATTGGCAAAGGGATATTTGGAAGCCCATACAGGGCTATGGTGAAAAAGGAAATATCTTCCGTTCAAAACTGGAAAGAAGCTTTCTGAGAAACTGCTCTGTGTTCTGTTAATTCATCTCACAGAGTTCCATCTTTCCCTTCAAGAAGCCTTTCGCTAAGGCTGTTCTTGTGGAATTGGCAAAGGGATATTTGGAAGCCCATAGAGGGCTATGGTGAAAAAGGAAATATCTTCCGTTCAAAACTGGAAAGAAGCTTTCTGAGAAACTGCTCTGTGTTCTGTTAATTCATCTCACAGAGTTACATCTTTCCCTTCAAGAAGCCTTTCGCTAAGGCTGTTCTTGTGGAATTGGCAAAGGGATATTTGGAAGCCCATAGAGGGCTATGGTGAAAAAGGAAATATCTTCCGTTCTAAACTGGAAAGAAGCTTTCTGGGAAACTGCTCTGTGTTCTGTTAATTCATCTCACAGAGTTACATCTTTCCCTTCAAGAAGCCTTTCGCTAAGGCTGTTCTTGTGGAATTGGCAAAGGGATATTTGGAAGCCCATAGAGGGCTATGGTGAAAAAGGAAATATCTTCCGTTCAAAACTGGAAAGAAGCTTTCTGAGAAACTGCTCTGTGTTCTGTTAATTCATCTCACAGAGTTACATCTTTCCCTTCAAGAAGCCTTTCGCTAAGGCTGTTCTTGTGTAATTGTCAAAGGGATATTTGGAAGCCCATAGAGGGCTATGGTGAAAAAGGAAATATCTTCCGTTCAAAACTGGAAAGAAGCTTTCTGAAAATCTGCTCTGTGTTCTGTTAATTCATCTCACAGAGTTACATCTTTCCCTTCAAGAAGCCTTTCGCTAAGGCTGTTCTTGTGGAATTGGCAAAGGGATATTTGGAAGCCCAAAGAGGGCTATGGTGAAAAAGGAAATATCCTCCGTACAAAATTGGAAAGAAGCTTTCTGAGAAACTGCTCTGTGTTCTGTTAATTCATCTCACAGAGTTCCATCTTTCCCTTCAAGAAGCCTTTCGCTAAGGCTGTTCTTGTGGAATTGGCAAAGGGATATTTGGAAGCCCATAGAGGGCTATGGTGAAAAAGGAAATATCTTCCGTTCAAAACTGGAAAGAAGCTTTCTGAGAAACTGCTCTGTGTTCTGTTAATTCATCTCACAGAGTTACATCTTTCCCTTCAAGAAGCCTTTCGCTAAGGCTGTTCTTGTGTAATTGGCAAAGGGATATTTGGAAGCCCATAGAGGGCTATGGTGAAAAAGGAAATATCTTCCGTTCAAAACTGGAAAGAAGCTTTCTGAAAATCTGCTCTGTGTTCTGTTAATTCATCTCACAGAGTTACATCTTTCCCTTCAAGAAGCCTTTCGCTAAGGCTGTTCTTGTGGAATTGGCAAAGGGATATTTGGAAGCCCAAAGAGGGCTATGGTGAAAAAGGAAATATCCTCCGTACAAAATTGGAAAGAAGCTTTCTGAGAAACTGCTCTGTGTTCTGTTAATTCATCTCACAGAGTTCCATCTTTCCCTTCAAGAAGCCTTTCGCTAAGGCTGTTCTTGTGGAATTGGCAAAGGGATATTTGGAAGCCCATAGAGGGCTATGGTGAAAAAGGAAATATCTTCCGTTCAAAACTGGAAAGAAGCTTTCTGAGAAACTGCTCTGTGTTCTGTTAATTCATCTCACAGAGTTACATCTTTCCCTTCAAGAAGCCTTTCGCTAAGGATGTTCTTGTGGAATTGGCAAAGGGATATTTGGAAGCCCATAGAGGGCTATGGTGAAAAAGGAAATATCTTCCGTTCAAAACTGGAAAGAAGATTTCTGAAAATCTGCTCTGTGTTCTGTTAATTCATCTCACAGAGTTACATCTTTCCCTTCAAGAAGCCTTTGGCTAAGGCTGTTCTTGTGGAATTGGCAAAGGGATATTTGGAAGCCCATAGAGGGCTATGGTGAAAAAGGAATTATCTTCCGTACATAAATGGAAAGAAGCTTTCTGAGAAACTGCTCTGTGTTCTGTTAATTCATCTCACAGAGTTACATCTTTCCCTTCAAGAAGCCTTTCGCTAAGGCTGTTCTTGTGGAATTGGCAAAGGGATATTTGGAAGCCCATAGAGGGCTATGGTGAAAAAGGAAATATCTTCCGTTCAAAACTGGAAAGAAGCTTTCTGAGAAACTGCTCTGTGTTCTGTTAATTCGTCTCACAGAGTTACATCTTTCCCTTCAAGAAGCCTTTCGCTAAGGCTGTTCTTGTGGAATTGGCAAAGGGATATTTGGAAGCCCATAGAGGGCTATGGTGAAAAAGGAAATATCTTCCGTTCAAAACTGGAAAGAAGCTTTCTGAGAAACTGCTCTGTGTTCTGTTAATTCAACTCACAGACTTACATCTTTCCCTTCAAGAAGCCTTTCGCTAAGGCTGTTCTTGTGGAATTGGCAAAGGGATATTTGGAAGCCCATAGAGGGCTATGGTGAAAAAGGAAATATCTTCCGTTCAAAACTGGAAAGAAGCTTTCTGAGAAACTGCTCTGTGTTCTGTTAATTCATCTCACAGAGTTACATCTTTCCCTTCAAGAAGCCTTTCGCTAAGGCTGTTCTTGTGGAATTGGCAAAGGGATATTTGGAAGCCCATAGAGGGCTATGGTGAAAAAGGAAATATCTTCCGTTCAAAACTGGAAAGAAGCTTTCTGAAAATCTGCTCTGTGTTCTGTTAATTCATCTCACAGAGTTACATCTTTCCCTTCAAGAAGCCTTTCGATAAGGCTGTTCTTGTGGAATTGGCAAAGGGATATTTGGAAGCCCATAGAGTGCTATGGTGAAAAAGGAAATATCTTCCGTACAAAATTGGAAAGAAGCTTTCTGAGAAACTGCTCTGTGTTCTGTTAATTCATCTCACAGAGTTACATCTTTCCCTTCAAGAAGCCTTTCGCTAAGGCTGTTCTTGTGGAATTGGCAAAGGGATATTTGGAAGCCCATAGAGGGCTATGGTGAAAAAGGAAATATCTTCCGTTCAAAACTGGAAAGAAGCTTTCTGAGAAACTGCTCTGTGTTCTGTTAATTCGTCTCACAGAGTTACATCTTTCCCTTCAAGAAGCCTTTCGCTAAGGCTGTTCTTGTGGAATTGGCAAAGGGATATTTGGAAGCCCATAGAGGGCTATGGTGAAAAAGGAAATATCTTCCGTTCAAAACTGGAAAGAAGCTTTCTGAGAAACTGCTCTGTGTTCTGTTAATTCATCTCAAAGAGTTACATCTTTCCCTTCAAGAAGCCTTTCGCTAAGGCTTTTCTTTAGGAATTGGCAAAGGGATATTTGGAAGCCCATACAGGGCTATGGTGAAAAAGGAAATATCTTCCGTTCAAAACTGGAAAGAAGCTTTCTGAGAAACTGCTCTGTGTTCTGTTAATTCATCTCACAGAGTTCCATCTTTCCCTTCAAGAAGCCTTTCGCTAAGGCTGTTCTTGTGGAATTGGCAAAGGGATATTTGGAAGCCCATAGAGGGCTATGGTGAAAAAGGAAATATCTTCCGTTCAAAACTGGAAAGAAGCTTTCTGAGAAACTGCTCTGTGTTCTGTTAATTCATCTCACAGAGTTACATCTTTCCCTTCAAGAAGCCTTTCGCTAAGGCTGTTCTTGTGGAATTGGCAAAGGGATATTTGGAAGCCCATAGAGGGCTATGGTGAAAAAGGAAATATCTTCCGTTCAAAACTGGAAAGAAGCTTTCTGAGAAACTGCTCTGTGTTCTGTTAATTCATCTCACAGAGTTACATCTTTCCCTTCAAGAAGCCTTTCGCTAAGACTGTTCTTGTGGAATTGGCAGAGGGGTATTTGGAAGCCCATAGAGGGCTATGGTGAAAAAGGAAATATCTTCCGTTCAAAACTGGAAAGAAGCTTTCTAGGAAACTGCTCTGTGTTCTGTTAATTCATCTCACAGAGTTACATCTTTCCCTTCAAGAAGCCTTTCGCTAAGGCTGTTCTTGTGGAATTGGCAAAGGGATATTTGGAAGCCCATAGAGGGCTATGGTGAAAAAGGAAATATCTTCCGTTCAAAACTGGAAAGAAGCTTTCTGAGAAACTGCTCTGTGTTCTGTTAATTCGTCTCACAGAGTTAAATCTTTCCCTTCAAGAAGCCTTTCGCTAAGGCTGTTCTTGTGGAATTGGCAAAGGGATATTCGGAAGCCCATAGAGGGCTATGGTGAAAAAGGAAATATCTTCCGTTCAAAACTGGAAAGAAGCTTTCTGAGAAACTGCTCTGTGTTCTGTTAATTCATCTCACAGAGTTACATCTTTCCCTTCAAGAAGCCTTTCGCTACGGCTTTTCTTTTGGAATTGGCAAAGGGATATTTGGAAGCCCATAGAGGGCTATGGTGAAAAAGGAAATATCTTCCGTTCAAAACTGGTAAGAAGCTTTCTGAGAAACTGCTCTGTGTTCTGTTAATTCATCTCACAGAGTTACATCTTTCCCTTCAAGAAGCCTTTCGCTAAGGCTGTTCTTGTGGAATTGGCAAAGGGATATTTGGAAGCCCATAGAGGGCTATGGTGAAAAAGGAAATATCTTCCGTACAAAATTGGAAAGAAGCTTTCTGAAAATCTGCTCTGTGTTCTGTTAATTCATCTCACAGAGTTACATCTTTCCCTTCAAGAAGCCTTTCGCTAAGGCTGTTCTTGTGGAATTGGCAAAGGGATATTTGGAAGCCCATAGAGGGCTATGGTGAAAAAGGAAATATCTTCCATTCAAAACTGGAAAGAAGCTTTCTGAGAAACTGCTCTGTGTTCTGTTAATTCATCTCACAGAGTTACATCTTTCCCTTCAAGAAGCCTTTCGCTAAGACTGTTCTTGTGGAATTGGCAGAGGGGTATTTGGAAGCCCATAGAGGGCTATGGTGAAAAAGGAAATATCTTCCGTTCAAAACTGGAAAGAAGCTTTCTGAGAAACTGCTCTGTGTTCTGTTAATTCATCTCACAGAGTTACATCTTTCCCTTCAAGAAGCCTTTCGCTAAGGCTGTTCTTGTGGAATTGGCAAAGGGATATTTGGAAGCCCATAGAGGGCTATGGTGAAAAAGGAAATATCTTCCGTTCAAAACTGGAAAGAAGCTTTCTGAGAAACTGCTCTGTGTTCTGTTAATTCATCTCACAGAGTTACATCTTTCCCTTCAAGAAGCCTTTCGCTAAGGCTGTTCTTGTGGAATTGGCAAAGGGATATTTGGAAGCCCATAGAGGGCTATGGTGAAAAAGGAAATATCTTCCGTTCAAAACTGGAAAGAAGCTTTCTGAAAATCTGCTCTGTGTTCTGTTAATTCATCTCACAGAGTTACATCTTTCCCTTCAAGAAGCCTTTCGCTAAGGCTGTTCTTGTGGAATTGGCAAAGGGATATTTGGAAGCCCATAGAGGGCTATGGTGAAAAAGGAAATATCTTCCGTACAAAATTGGAAAGAAGCTTTCTGAGAAACTGCTCTGTGTTCTGTTAATTCATCTCACAGAGTTACATCTTTCCCTTCAAGAAGCCTTTCGCTAAGGCTGTTCTTGTGGAATTGGCAAAGGGATATTTGGAAGCCCATAGAGGGCTATGGTGAAAAAGGAAATATCTTACGTTCAAAACTGGAAAGAAGCTTTCTGAGAAACTGCTCTGTGTTCTGTTAATTCGTCTCACAGAGTTACATCTTTCCCTTCAGAAGCCTTTCGCTAAGGCTGTTCTTGTGGAATTGGCAAAGGGATATTTGGAAGCCCATAGAGGGCTATGGTGAAAAAGGAAATATCTTCCGTTCAAAACTGGAAAGAAGCTTTCTGAGAAACTGCTCTGTGTTCTGTTAATTCAACTCACAGAGTTACATCTTTCCCTTCAAGAAGCCTTTCGCTAAGGCTGTTCTTGTGGAATTGGCAAAGGGATATTTGGAAGCCCATAGAGGGCTATGGTGAAAAAGGAAATATCTTCCGTTCAAAACTGGAAAGAAGCTTTCTGAGAAACTGCTCTGTGTTCTGTTAATTCATCTCACAGAGTTACATCTTTCCCTTCAAGAAGCCTTTCGCTAAGGCTGTTCTTGTGGAATTGGCAAAGGGATATTTGGAAGCCCATAGAGGGCTATGGTGAAAAAGGAAATATCTTCCGTTCAAAACTGGAAAGAAGCTTTCTGAAAATCTGCTCTGTGTTCTGTTAATTCATCTCACAGAGTTACATCTTTCCCTTCAAGAAGCCTTTCGCTAATTCTGTTCTTGTGGAATTGGCAAAGGGATATTTGGAAGCCCATAGAGTGCTATGGTGAAAAAGGAAATATCTTCCGTACAAAATTGGAAAGAAGCTTTCTGAGAAACTGCTCTGTGTTCTGTTAATTCATCTCACAGAGTTACATCTTTCCCTTCAAGAAGCCTTTCGCTAAGGCTGTTCTTGTGGAATTGGCAAAGGGATATTTGGAAGCCCATAGAGGGCTATGGTGAAAAAGGAAATATCTTCCGTTCAAAACTGGAAAGAAGCTTTCTGAGAAACTGCTCTGTGTTCTGTTAATTCGTCTCACAGAGTTACATCTTTCCCTTCAAGAAGCCTTTCGCTAAGGCTGTTCTTGTGGAATTGGCAAAGGGATATTTGGAAGCCCATAGAGGGCTATGGTGAAAAAGGAAATATCTTCCGTTCAAAACTGGAAAGAAGCTTTCTGAGAAACTGCTCTGTGTTCTGTTAATTCATCTCAAAGAGTTACATCTTTCCCTTCAAGAAGCCTTTCGCTAAGGCTTTTCTTTAGGAATTGGCAAAGGGATATTTGGAAGCCCATACAGGGCTATGGTGAAAAAGGAAATATCTTCCGTTCAAAACTGGAAAGAAGCTTTCTGAGAAACTGCTCTGTGTTCTGTTAATTCATCTCACAGAGTTCCATCTTTCCCTTCAAGAAGCCTTTCGCTAAGGCTGTTCTTGTGGAATGGGCAAAGGGATATTTGGAAGCCCATAGAGGGCTATGGTGAAAAAGGAAATATCTTCCGTTCAAAACTGGAAAGAAGCTTTCTGAGAAACTGCTCTGTGTTCTGTTAATTCATCTCACAGAGTTACATCTTTCCCTTCAAGAAGCCTTTCGCTAAGGCTGTTCTTGTGGAATTGGCAAAGGGATATTTGGAAGCCCATAGAGGGCTATGGTGAAAAAGGAAATATCTTCCGTTCTAAACTGGAAAGAAGCTTTCTGGGAAACTGCTCTGTGTTCTGTTAATTCATCTCACAGAGTTACATCTTTCCCTTCAAGAAGCCTTTCGCTAAGGCTGTTCTTGTGGAATTGGCAAAGGGATATTTGGAAGCCCATAGAGGGCTATGGTGAAAAAGGAAATATCTTCCGTTCAAAACTGGAAAGAAGCTTTCTGAGAAACTGCTCTGTGTTCTGTTAATTCATCTCACAGAGTTACATCTTTCCCTTCAAGAAGCCTTTCGCTAAGGCTGTTCTTGTGTAATTGTCAAAGGGATATTTGGAAGCCCATAGAGGGCTATGGTGAAAAAGGAAATATCTTCCGTTCAAAACTGGAAAGAAGCTTTCTGAAAATCTGCTCTGTGTTCTGTTAATTCATCTCACAGAGTTACATCTTTCCCTTCAAGAAGCCTTTCGCTAAGGCTGTTCTTGTGGAATTGGCAAAGGGATATTTGGAAGCCCAAAGAGGGCTATGGTGAAAAAGGAAATATCCTCCGTACAAAATTGGAAAGAAGCTTTCTGAGAAACTGCTCTGTGTTCTGTTAATTCATCTCACAGAGTTCCATCTTTCCCTTCAAGAAGCCTTTCGCTAAGGCTGTTCTTGTGGAATTGGCAAAGGGATATTTGGAAGCCCATAGAGGGCTATGGTGAAAAAGGAAATATCTTCCGTTCAAAACTGGAAAGAAGCTTTCTGAGAAACTGCTCTGTGTTCTGTTAATTCATCTCACAGAGTTACATCTTTCCCTTCAAGAAGCCTTTCGCTAAGGCTGTTCTTGTGTAATTGGCAAAGGGATATTTGGAAGCCCATAGAGGGCTATGGTGAAAAAGGAAATATCTTCCGTTCAAAACTGGAAAGAAGCTTTCTGAAAATCTGCTCTGTGTTCTGTTAATTCATCTCACAGAGTTACATCTTTCCCTTCAAGAAGCCTTTCGCTAAGGCTGTTCTTGTGGAATTGGCAAAGGGATATTTGGAAGCCCAAAGAGGGCTATGGTGAAAAAGGAAATATCCTCCGTACAAAATTGGAAAGAAGCTTTCTGAGAAACTGCTCTGTGTTCTGTTAATTCATCTCACAGAGTTCCATCTTTCCCTTCAAGAAGCCTTTCGCTAAGGCTGTTCTTGTGGAATTGGCAAAGGGATATTTGGAAGCCCATAGAGGGCTATGGTGAAAAAGGAAATATCTTCCGTTCAAAACTGGAAAGAAGCTTTCTGAGAAACTGCTCTGTGTTCTGTTAATTCATCTCACAGAGTTACATCTTTCCCTTCAAGAAGCCTTTCGCTAAGGCTGTTCTTGTGGAATTGGCAAAGGGATATTTGGAAGCCCATAGAGGGCTATGGTGAAAAAGGAAATATCTTCCGTTCAAAACTGGAAAGAAGCTTTCTGAGAAACTGCTCTGTGTTCTGTTAATTCATCTCACAGAGTTACATCTTTCCCTTCAAGAAGCCTTTCGCTAAGGCTGTTCTTGTGGAATTGGCAAAGGGATATTTCGAAGCCCGTAGAGGGCTATGGTGAAAAAGGAAATAACTTCCGTTCAAAACTGGAAAGAAGCTTTCTGAGAAACTGCTCTGTGTTCTGTTAATTCATCTCACAGAGTTACATCTTTCCCTTCAAGAAGCCTTTCGCTAAGGCTGTTCTTTTGGAATTGGCAAAGGGATATTTGGAAGCCCATAGAGGGCTATGGTGAAAAAGGAAATATCTTCCGTTCAAAACTGGAAAGAAGCTTTCTGAGAAACTGCTCTGTGTTCTGTTAATTCATCTCACAGAGTTACATCTTTCCCTTCAAGAAGCCTTTCGCTAAGGCTGTTCTTGTGGAATTGGCAAAGGGATATTTGGAAGCCCATAGAGGGCTATGGTGAAAAAGGAAATATCTTCCGTTCTAAACTGGAAAGAAGCTTTCTGGGAAACTGCTCTGTGTTCTGTTAATTCATCTCACAGAGTTACATCTTTCCCTTCAAGAAGCCTTTCGCTAAGGCTGTTCTTGTGGAATTGGCAAAGGGATATTTGGAAGCCCATAGAGGGCTATGGTGAAAAAGGAAATATCTTCCGTTCAAAACTGGAAAGAAGCTTTCTGAGAAACTGCTCTGTGTTCTGTTAATTCATCTCACTGAGTTACATCTTTCCCTTCAAGAAGCCTTTCGCTAAGGCTGTTCTTGTGTAATTGGCAAAGGGATATTTGGAAGCCCATAGAGGGCTATGGTGAAAAAGGAAATATCTTCCGTTCAAAACTGGAAAGAAGCTTTCTGAAAATCTGCTCTGTGTTCTGTTAATTCATCTCACAGAGTTACATCTTTCCCTTCAGGAAGCCTTTCGCTAAGGCTGTTCTTGTGGAATTGGCAAAGGGATATTTGGAAGCCCAAAGAGGGCTATGGTGAAAAAGGAAATATCTTCCGTACAAAATTGGAAAGAAGCTTTCTGAGAAACTGCTCTGTGTTCTGTTAATTCATCTCACAGAGTTACATCTTTCCCTTCAAGAAGCCTTTCGCTAAGGATGTTCTTGTGGAATTGGCAAAGGGATATTTGGAAGCCCATAGAGGGCTATGGTGAAAAAGGAAATATCTTCCGTTCAAAACTGGAAAGAAGATTTCTGAAAATCTGCTCTGTGTTCTGTTAATTCATCTCACAGAGTTACATCTTTCCCTTCAAGAAGCCTTTCGCTAAGGCTGTTCTTGTGGAATTGGCAAAGGGATATTTGGAAGCCCATAGAGGGCTATGGTGAAAAAGGAATTATCTTCCGTACATAAATGGAAAGAAGCTTTCTGAGAAACTGCTCAGTGTTCTGTTAATTCATCTCACAGAGTTACATCTTTCCCTTCAAGAAGCCTTTCGCTAAGGCTGTTCTTGTGGAATTGGCAAAGGGATATTTGGAAGCCCATAGAGGGCTATGGTGAAAAAGGAAATATCTTCCGTTCAAAACTGGAAAGAAGCTTTCTGAGAAACTGCTCTGTGTTCTGTTAATTCGTCTCACAGAGTTACATCTTTCCCTTCAAGAAGCCTTTCGCTAAGGCTGTTCTTGTGGAATTGGCAAAGGGATATTTGGAAGCCCATAGAGGGCTATGGTGAAAAAGGAAATATCTTCCGTTCAAAACTGGAAAGAAGCTTTCTGAGAAACTGCTCTGTGTTCTGTTAATTCAACTCACAGAGTTACATCTTTCCCTTCAAGAAGCCTTTCGCTAAGGCTGTTCTTGTGGAATTGGCAAAGGGATATTTGGAAGCCCATAGAGGGCTATGGTGAAAAAGGAAATATCTTCCGTTCAAAACTGGAAAGAAGCTTTCTGAGAAACTGCTCTGTGTTCTGTTAATTCATCTCACAGAGTTACATCTTTCCCTTCAAGAAGCCTTTCGCTAAGGCTGTTCTTGTGGAATTGGCAAAGGGATATTTGGAAGCCCATAGAGGGCTATGGTGAAAAAGGAAATACCTTCCGTTCAAAACTGGAAAGAAGCTTTCTGAGAAACTGCTCTGTGTTCTGTTAATTCGTCTCACAGAGTTACATCTTTCCCTTCAAGAAGCCTTTCGCTAAGGCTGTTCTTGTGGAATTGGCAAAGGGATATTTGGAAGCCCATAGAGGGCTATGGTGAAAAAGGAAATATCTTCCGTTCAAAACTGGAAAGAAGCTTTCTGAGAAACTGCTCTGTGTTCTGTTAATTCATCTCACAGAGTTACATCTTTCCCTTCAAGAAGCCTTTCGCTAAGGCTGTTCTTGTGTAATTGGCAAAGGGATATTTGGAAGCCCATAGAGGGCTATGGTGAAAAAGGAAATATCTTCCGTTCAAAACTGGAAAGAAGCTTTCTGAGAAACTGCTCTGTGTTCTGTTAATTCATCTCACAGAGTTACATCTTTCCCTTCAAGAAGCCTTTCGCTAAGACTGTTCTTGTGGAATTGGCAGAGGGGTATTTGGAAGCCCATAGAGGGCTATGGTGAAAAAGGAAATATCTTCCGTTCAAAACTGGAAAGAAGCTTTCTGAGAAACTGCTCTGTGTTCTGTTAATTCATCTCACAGAGTTACATCTTTCCCTTCAAGAAGCCTTTCGCTAAGGCTGTTCTTGTGGAATTGGCAAAGGGATATTTGGAAGCCCATAGAGGGCTATGGTGAAAAAGGAAATATCTTCCGTTCAAAACTGGAAAGAAGCTTTCTGAGAAACTGCTCTGTGTTCTGTTAATTCGTCTCACAGAGTTACATCTTTCCCTTCAAGAAGCCTTTCGCTAAGGCTGTTCTTGTGGAATTGGCAAAGGGATATTCGGAAGCCCATAGAGGGCTATGGTGAAAAAGGAAATATCTTCCGTTCAAAACTGGAAAGAAGCTTTCTGAGAAACTGCTCTGTGTTCTGTTAATTCATCTCACAGAGTTACATCATTCCCTTCAAGAAGCCTTTCGCTAAGGCTTTTCTTTTGGAATTGGCAAAGGGATATTTGGAAGCCCATAGAGGGCTATGGTGAAAAAGGAAATATCTTCCGTTCAAAACTGGTAAGAAGCTTTCTGAGAAACTGCTCTGTGTTCTGTTAATTCATCTCACAGAGTTACATCTTTCCCTTCAAGAAGCCTTTCGCTAAGGCTGTTCTTGTGGAATTGGCAAAGGGATATTTGGAAGCCCATAGAGGGCTATGGTGAAAAAGGAAATATCTTCCGTACAAAATTGGAAAGAAGCTTTCTGAAAATCTGCTCTGTGTTCTGTTAATTCATCTCACAGAGTTACATCTTTCCCTTCAAGAAGCCTTTCGCTAAGGCTGTTCTTGTGGAATTGGCAAAGGGATATTTGGAAGCCCATAGAGGGCTATGGTGAAAAAGGAAATATCTTCCGTTCAAAACTGGAAAGAAGCTTTCTGAGAAACTGCTCTGTGTTCTGTTAATTCCTCTCACAGAGTTACATCTTTCCCTTCAAGAAGCCTTTCGCTAAGGCTGTTCTTGTGGAATTGGCAAAGGGATATTTGGAAGCAAATAGAGGGCTATGGTGAAAAAGGAAATATCTTCCGTTCAAAACTGGAAAGAAGCTTTCTGAGAAACTGCTCTGTGTTCTGTTAATTCATCTCAAAGAGTTACATCTTTCCCTTCAAGAAGCCTTTCGCTAAGGCTTTTCTTTAGGAATTGGCAAAGGGATATTTGGAAGCCCATAGAGGGCTATGGTGAAAAAGGAAATATCTTCCGTTCAAAACTGGAAAGAAGCTTTCTGAGAAACTGCTCTGTGTTCTGTTAATTCATCTCACAGAGTTCCATCTTTCCCTTCAAGAAGCCTTTCGCTAAGGCTGTTCTTGTGGAATTGGCAAAGGGATATTTGGAAGCCCATAGAGGGCTATGGTGAAAAAGGAAATATCTTCCGTTCAAAACTGGAAAGAAGCTTTCTGAGAAACTGCTCTGTGTTCTGTTAATTCATCTCACAGAGTTACATCTTTCCCTTCAAGAAGCCTTTCGCTAAGGCTGTTCTTGTGGAATTGGCAAAGGGATATTTGGAAGCCCATAGAGGGCTATGGTGAAAAAGGAAATATCTTCCGTTCAAAACTGGAAAGAAGCTTTCTGAGAAACTGCTCTGTGTTCTGTTAATTCATCTCACAGAGTTACATCTTTCCCTTCAAGAAGCCTTTCGCTAAGGCTGTTCTTGTGGAATTGGCAAAGGGATATTTGGAAGCCCGTAGAGGGCTATGGTGAAAAAGGAAATAACTTCCGTTCAAAACTGGAAAGAAGCTTTCTGAGAAACTGCTCTGTGTTCTGTTAATTCATCTCACAGAGTTACATCTTTCCCTTCAAGAAGCCTTTCGCTAAGGCTGTTCTTGTGGAATTGGCAAAGGGATATTTGGAAGCCCATAGAGGGCTATGGTGAAAAAGGAAATATCTTCCGTTCAAAACTGGAAAGAAGCTTTCTGAGAAACTGCTCTGTGTTCTGTTAATTCATCTCACAGAGTTACATCTTTCCCTTCAAGAAGCCTTTCGCTAAGGCTGTTCTTGTGGAATTGGCAAAGGGATATTTGGAAGCCCATAGAGGGCTATGGTGAAAAAGGAAATATCTTCCGTTCAAAACTGGAAAGAAGCTTTCTGAGAAATTGCTATGTGTTCTGTTAATTCATCTCACAGAGTTACATCTTTCCCTTCAAGAAGCCTTTCGCTAAGGCTGTTCTTGTGGAATTGGCAAAGGGATATTTGGAAGCCCATAGAGGGCTATGGTGAAAAAGGAAATATCTTCCGTTCAAAACTGGAAAGAAGCTTTCTGAGAAACTGCTCTGTGTTCTGTTAATTCATCTCACAGAGTTACATCTTTCCCTTCAAGAAGCCTTTCGCTAAGGCTGTTCTTGTGGAATTGGCAAAGGGATATTTGGAAGCCCATAGAGGGCTATGGTGAAAAAGGAAATATCTTCCGTTCAAAACTGGAAAGAATGTTTCTGAGAAACTGCTCTGTGTTCTGTTAATTCATCTCACAGAGTTACATCTTTCCCTTCAAGAAGCCTTTCGCTAAGGCTGTTCTTGTGGAATTGGCAAAGGGATATTTGGAAGTCCATAGAGGGCTATGGTGAAAAAGGAAATATCTTCCGTTCAAAACTGGAAAGAAGCTTTCTGAGAAACTGCTCTGTGTTCTGTTAATTCATCTCACAGAGTTACATCTTTCCCTTCAAGAAGCCTTTCGCTAAGGCTGTTCTTGTGGAATTGGCAAAGGGATATTTCGAAGCCCATAGAGGGCTATGGTGAAAAAGGAAATATCTTCCGTTCAAAACTGGAAAGAAGCTTTCTGAGAAACTGCTCTGTGTTCTGTTAATTCATCTCACAGAGTTTCATCTTTCCCTTCAAGAAGCCTTTCGCTAAGGCTGTTCTTGTGGAATTGGCAAAGGGATATTTGGAAGCCCATAGAGGGCTATGGTGAAAAAGGAAATATCTTCCGTTCAAAACTGGAAAGAAGCTTTCTGAGAAACTGCTCTGTGTTCTGTTAATTCATCTCACAGAGGTACATCTTTCCCTTCAAGAAGCCTTTCGCTAAGGCTGTTCTTGTGGAATTGGCAAAGGGATATTTGGAAGCCCATAGAGGGCTATGGTGAAAAAGGAAATATCTTCCGTTCAAAACTGGAAAGAAGCTTTCTGAGAAACTGCTCTGTGTTCTGTTAATTCATCTCACAGAGTTACATCTTTCCCTTCAAGAAGCCTTTCGCTAAGGCTGTTCTTGTGGAATTGGCAAAGGGATATTTGGAAGCCCATAGAGGGCTATGGTGAAAAAGGAAATATCTTCCGTTCAAAACTGGAAAGAAGCTTTCTGAGAAACTGCTCTGTGTTCTGTTAATTCATCTCACAGAGTTACATCTTTCCCTTCAAGAAGCCTTTCGCTAAGGCTGTTCTTGTGGAATTGGCAAAGGGATATTTGGAAGCCCATAGAGGGCTATGGTGAAAAAGGAAATATCTTCCGTTCAAAATTGGAAAGAAGCTTTCTGAGAAACTGCTCTGTGTTCTGTTAATTCATCTCACAGAGTTACATCTTTCACTTCAAGAAGCCTTTCGCTAAGGCTGTTCTTGTGGAATTGGCAAAGGGATATTTGGAAGCCCATAGAGGGCTCTGGTGAAAAAGGAAATATCTTCCGTTCAAAACTGGAAAGAAGCTTTCTGAGAAACTGCTCTGTGTTCTGTTAATTCATCTCACAGAGTTACATCTTTCCCTTCAAGAAGCCTTTCGCTAAGGCTGTTCTTGTGGAATTGGCAAAGGGATATTTGGAAGCCCAAAGAGGGCTATGGTGAAAAAGAAAATATCTTCCGTTCAAAACTGGAAAGAAGCTTTCTGAGAAACTGCTCTGTGTTCTGTTAATTCATCTCACAGAATTACATCTTTCCCTTCAAGAAGCCTTTCGCTAAGGCTGTTGTTGTGGAATTGGCAAAGGGATATTTGGAAGCCCATAGAGGGCTATGGTGAAAAAGAAAATATCTTCCGTTCAAAACTGGAAAGAAGCTTTCTGAGAAACTGCTCTGTGTTCTGTTCATTCATCTCACAGAGTTACATCTTTCCCTTCATGAAGCCTTTCGCTAAGGCTATTCTTATGGAATTGGCAAAGGGATATTTGGAAGCCCATAGAGGGCTATGGTGAAAAAGGAAATATCTTCCGTTCAAAACTGGAAAGAAGCTTTCTGAGAAACTGCTCTGTGTTCTGTTAATTCATCTCACAGAGTTACATCTTTCCCTTCAAGAAGCCTTTCGCTACGGCTGTTCTTGTGGAATTGGCAAAGGGATATTTGGAAGCCCATAGAGGGCTATGGTGAAAAAGGAAATATCTTCCGTTCAAAACTGGAAAGAAGCTTTCTGAGAAACTGCTCTGTGTTCTGTTAATTCATCTCACAGAGTTACATCTTTCCTTCAAGAAGCCTTTCGCTAAGGCTGTTCTTGTGGAATTGGCAAAGGGATATTTGGAAGCCCATAGAGGTCTATGGTGAAAAAGGAAATATCTTCCGTTCAAAACTGGAAAGAAGCTTTCTGAGAAACTGCTCTGTGTTCTGTTAATTCATCTCACAGAGTTACATATTTCCCTTCAAGAAGCCTTTCGCTAAGGCTGTTCTTGTGGAATTGGCAAAGGGATATTTGGAAGCCCATAGAGGGCTATGGTGAAAAAGGAAATATCTTCCGTTCAAAACTGGAAAGAAGCTTTCTGAGAAACTGCTCTGTGTTCTGTTAATTCATCTCACAGAGTTACATCTTTCCCTTCAAGAAGCCTTTCGCTAAGGCTGTTCTTGTGGAATTGGCAAAGGGATATTTGGAAGCCCATAGAGGGCTATGGTGAAAAAGGAAATATCTTCCGTTCAAAACTGGAAAGAAGCTTTCTGAGAAACTGCTCTGTGTTCTGTTAATTCATCTCACAGAGTTACATCTTTCCCTTCAAGAAGCCTTTCGCTAAGGCTGTTCTTGTGGAATTGGCAAAGGGATATTTGGAAGCCCCTAGAGGGTTATGGTGAAAAAGGAAATATCTTCCGTTCAAAACTGGAAAGAAGCTTTCTGAGAAACTGCTCTGTGTTCTGTTAATTCATCTCACAGAGTTACATCTTTCCCTTCAAGAAGCCTTTCGCTAAGGCTGTTCTTGTGGAATTGGCAAAGGGATATTTGGAAGCCCATAGAGGGCTATGGTGAAAAAGGAAATATCTTCCGTTCAAAACTGGAAAGAAGCTTTCTGAGAAACTGCTCTGTGTTCTCTTAATTCATCTCACAGAGTTACATCTTTCCCTTCAAGAAGCCTTTCGCTAAGACTGTTCTTGTGGAATTGGCAAAGGGATATTTGGAAGCCCATAGAGGGCTATGGTGAAAAAGGAAATATCTTCCGTTCAAAACTGGAAAGAAGCTTTCTGAGAAACTGCTCTGTGTTCTCTTAATTCATCTCACAGAGATACATCTTTCCCTTCAAGAAGCCTTTCGCTAAGGCTGTTCTTGTGGAATTGGCAAAGGGATATTTGGAAGCCCATAGAGGGCTATGGTGAAAAAGAAAATATCTTCCGTTCAAAACTGGAAAGAAGCTTTCTGAGAAACTGCTCTGTGTTCTGTTAATTCATCTCACAGAGTTACATCTTTCCCTTCAAGAAGCCTTTCGCTAAGGCTGTTCTTGTGGAATTGGCAAAGGGATATTTGGAAGCCCATAGAGGGCTATGGTGAAAAAGGAAATATCTTCCGTTCAAAACTGGAAAGAAGCTTTCTGAGAAACTGCTCTGTGTTCTGTTAATTCATCTCACAGAGTTACATCTTTCCCTTCAAGAAGCCTTTCGCTAAGGCTGTACTTGTGGAATTGGCAAAGGGATATTTGGAAGCCCATAGAGGGCTATGGTGAAAAAGGAAATATGTTCCGTTCAAAACTGGAAAGAAGCTTTCTTTGAAACTGCTCTGTGTTCTGTTAATTCATCTCACAGAGTTACATCTTTCCCTTCAAGAAGCCTTTCACTAAGGCTGTTCTTGTGCAATTGGCAAAGGGATATTTGGAAGCCCATAGAGGGCTATGGTGAAAAAGAAAATATCTTCCGTTCAAAACTGGAAAGAAGCTTTCTGAGAAACTGCTCTGTGTTCTGTTAATTCATCTCACAGAGTTACATCTTTCCCTTCAAGAAGCCTTTCGCTAAGGCTGTTCTTGTGGAATTGGCAAAGGGATATTTGGAAGCCCATAGAGGTCTATGGTGAAAAAGGAAATATCTTCCGTTCAAAACTGGAAAGAAGCTTTCTGAGAAACTGCTCTGTGTTCTGTTAATTCATCTCACAGAGTTACATCTTTCCCTTCAAGAAGCCTTTCGCTAAGGCTGTTCTTGTGGAATTGGCAAAGAGATATTTGGAAGCCCATAGAGGGCTATGGTGAAAAAGGAAATATCTTCCGTTAAAAACTGGAAAGAAGCTTTCTGAGAAACTGCTCTGTGTTCTGTTAATTCATCTCACAGAGTTACATCTTTTCCTTCAAGAAGCCTTTCGCTAAGGCTGTTCTTGTGGAATTGGCAAAGGGATATTTGGAAGCCCATAGAGGGCTATGGTGAAAAAGGAAATATCTTCCGTTCAAAACTGGAAAGAAGCTTTCTGAGAAACTGCTCTGTGTTCTGTTAATTTATCTCACAGAGTTACATCTTTCCCTTCAAGAAGCCTTTCGCTAAGGCTGTTCTTGTGGAATTGGCAAAGGGATATTTGGAAGCCCATAGAGGGCTATGGTGAAAAAGGAAGTATCTTCCGTTCAAAACTGGAAAGAAGCTTTCTGAGAAACTGCTCTGTGTTCTGCTATTTTATCTCACAGAGTTACATCTTTCCCTTCAAGAAGCCTTTCGCTAAGGCTGTTCTTGTGGAATTGGCAAAGGGATATTTGGAAGCCCATAGAGGGCTATGGTGAAAAAGGAAATATCTTCCGTTCGAAACTGGAAAGAAGCATTCTGAGAAACTGCTCTGTGTTCTGTTAATTCATCTCACAGAGTTACATCTTTCCCTTCAAGAAGCCTTTCGCTAAGGCTGTTCTTGTGGAATTGGCAAAGGGATATTTGGAAGCCCATAGAGGGCTATGGTGAAAAAGGAAATATCTTCCGTTCAAAACTGGAAAGAAGCTTCCTGAGAAACTGCTCTGTGTTCTGTTAATTCATCTCACAGAGTTACATCTTTCCCTTCAAGAAGCCTTTCGCTAAGGCTGTTCTTGTGGAATTGGCAAAGGGATATTTGGAAGCCCATAGAGGGCTATGGTGAAAAAGGAAATATCTTCCGTTCAAAACTGGAAAGAAGCTTTCTGAGAAACTGCTCTGTGTTCTGTTAATTCATCTCACAGAGTTACATCTTTCCCTTCAAGAAGCCTTTCGCTAAGGCTGTTCTTGTGGAATTGGCAAAGGGATATTTGGAAGCCCATAGAGGCCTATGGTGAAAAAGGAAATATCTTCCGTGCAAAACTGGAAAGAAGCTTTCTGAGAAACTGCTCTGTGTTCTGTTAATTCATCTAACACAGTTACATCTTTCCCTTCAAGAAGCCTTTCGCTAAGGCTGTTCTTGTGGAATTGGCAAAGGGATATTTGGAAGCCCATAGAGGGCTCCGGTGAAAAAGTAAATATCTTCCGTTCAAAACTGGAAAGAAGCTTTCTGAGAAACTGCTCTGTGTTCTGTTAATTCATCTCACAGAGTTACATCTTTCCCTTCAAGAAGCCTTTCGCTAAGGCTGTTCTTGTGGAATTGGCAAAGGGATATTTGGAAGCCCATAGAGGTCTATGGTGAAAAAGGAAATATCTTCCGTGCAAAACTGGAAAGAAGCTTTCTGAGAAACTGCTCTGTGTTCTGTTAATTCATCTCACAGAGTTACATCTTTCCCTTCAAGAAGCCTTTCGCTAAGGCTGTTCTTGTGGAATTGGCAAAGGGATATTTGGAAGCCCATAGAGGGCTATGGTGAAAAAGGAAATATCTTCCGTTCAAAACTGGAAAGAAGCTTTCTGAGAAACTGCTCTGTGTTCTGTTAATTCATCTCACAGAGTTACATCTTTCCCTTCAAGAAGCCTTTCGCTAAGTCTGTTCTTGTGGAATTGGCAAAGGGATATTTGGAAGCCCATAGAGAACTACGGTGAAAAAGGAAATATCTTCCGTTCAAAACTGGAAAGAAGCTTTCTGAGAAACTGCTCTGTGTTCTGTTAATTCATCTCACAGAGTTACATCTTTCCCTTCAAGAAGCCTTTCGCTAAGGCTGTTCTTGTGGAATTGGCAAAGGGATATTTGGAAGCCCATAGAGGGCTATGGTGAAAAAGGAAATATCTTCCGTTCAAAACTGGAAAGAAGCTTTCTGAGAAACTGCTCTGTGTTCTCTTAATTCATCTCACAGAGTTACATCTTTCCCTTCAAGAAGCCTTTCGCTAAGACTGTTCTTGTGGAATTGGCAAAGGGATATTTGGAAGCCCATAGAGGGCTATGGTGAAAAAGGAAATATCTTCCGTTCAAAACTGGAAAGAAGCTTTCTGAGAAACTGCTCTGTGTTCTGTTAATTCATCTCACAGAGTTACATCTTTCCCTTCAAGAAGCCTTTCGCTAAGGCTGTTCTTGTGGAATTGGCAAAGGGATATTTGGAAGCCCATAGAGGGCTATGGTGAAAAAGAAAATATCTTCCGTTCAAAACTGGAAAGAAGCTTTCTGAGAAACTGCTCTGTGTTCTGTTAATTCATCTCACAGAGTTACATCTTTCCCTTCAAGAAGCCTTTCGCTAAGGCTGTTCTTGTGGTATTGGCAAAGGGATATTTGGAAGCCCATAGAGGGCTATGGTGAAAAAGGAAATATCTTCCGTTCAAAACTGGAAAGAAGCTTTCTGAGAAACTGCTCTGTGTTCTGTTAATTCATCTCACAGAGTTACATCTTTCCCTTCAAGAAGCCTTTCGCTAAGGCTGTACTTGTGGAATTGGCAAAGGGATATTTGGAAGCCCATAGAGGGCTATGGTGAAAAAGGAAATATGTTCCGTTCAAAACTGGAAAGAAGCTTTCTTTGAAACTGCTCTGTGTTCTGTTAATTCATCTCACAGAGTTACATCTTTCCCTTCAAGAAGCCTTTCACTAAGGCTGTTCTTGTGCAATTGGCAAAGGGATATTTGGAAGCCCATAGAGGGCTATGGTGAAAAAGAAAATATCTTCCGTTCAAAACTGGAAAGAAGCTTTCTGAGAAACTGCTCTGTGTTCTGTTAATTCATCTCACAGAGTTACATCTTTCCCTTCAAGAAGCCTTTCGCTAAGGCTGTTCTTGTGGAATTGGCAAAGGGATATTTGGAAGCCCATAGAGGGCTATGGTGAAAAAGGAAATATCTTCCGTTCAAAACTGGAAAGAAGCTTTCTGAGAAACTGCTCTGTGTTCTGTTAATTCATCTCACAGAGTTACATCTTTCCCTTCAAGAAGCCTTTCGCTAAGGCTGTTCTTGTGGAATTGGCAAAGGGATATTTGGAAGCCCATAGAGGGCTATGGTGAAAAAGGAAATATCTTCCGTTAAAAACTGGAAAGAAGCTTTCTGAGAAACTGCTCTGTGTTCTGTTAATTCATCTCACAGAGTTACATCTTTTCCTTCAAGAAGCCTTTCGCTAAGGCTGTTCTTGTGGAATTGGCAAAGGGATATTTGGAAGCCCATAGAGGGCTATGGTGAAAAAGGAAATATCTTCCGTTCAAAACTGGAAAGAAGCTTTCTGAGAAACTGCTCTGTGTTCTGTTAATTTATCTCACAGAGTTACATCTTTCCCTTCAAGAAGCCTTTCGCTAAGGCTGTTCTTGTGGAATTGGCAAAGGGATATTTGGAAGCCCATAGAGGGCTATGGTGAAAAAGGAAGTATCATCCGTTCAAAACTGGAAAGAAGCTTTCTGAGAAACTGCTCTGTGTTCTGCTATTTTATCTCACAGAGTTACATCTTTCCCTTCAAGAAGCCTTTCGCTAAGGCTGTTCTTGTGGAATTGGCAAAGGGATATTTGGAAGCCCATAGAGGGCTATGGTGAAAAAGGAAATATCTTCCGTTCGAAACTGGAAAGAAGCATTCTGAGAAACTGCTCTGTGTTCTGTTAATTCATCTCACAGAGTTACATCTTTCCCTTCAAGAAGCCTTTCGCTAAGGCTGTTCTTGTGGAATTGGCAAAGGGATATTTGGAAGCCCATAGAGGGCTATGGTGAAAAAGGAAATATCTTCCGTTCAAAACTGGAAAGAAGCTTCCTGAGAAACTGCTCTGTGTTCTGTTAATTCATCTCACAGAGTTACATCTTTCCCTTCAAGAAGCCTTTCGCTAAGGCTGTTCTTGTGTAATTGGCAAAGGGATATTTGGAAGCCCATAGAGGGCTATGGTGAAAAAGGAAATATCTTCCGTTCAAAACTGGAAAGAAGCTTTCTGAGAAACTGCTCTGTGTTCTGTTAATTCATCTCACAGAGTTACATCTTTCCCTTCAAGAAGCCTTTCGCTAAGGCTGTTCTTGTGGAATTGGCAAAGGGATATTTGGAAGCCCATAGAGGCCTATGGTGAAAAAGGAAATATCTTCCGTGCAAAACTGGAAAGAAGCTTTCTGAGAAACTGCTCTGTGTTCTGTTAATTCATCTCACAGAGTTACATCTTTCCCTTCAAGAAGCCTTTCGCTAAGGCTGTTCTTGTGTAATTGGCAAAGGGATATTTGGAAGCCCATAGAGGGCTATGGTGAAAAAGGAAATATCTTCCGTTCAAAACTGGAAAGAAGCTTTCTGAGAAACTGCTCTGTGTTCTGTTAATTCATCTCACAGAGTTACATCTTTCCCTTCAAGAAGCCTTTCGCTAAGGCTGTTCTTGTGGAATTGGCAAAGGGATATTTGGAAGCCCATAGAGGGCTATGGTGAAAAAGGAAATATCTTCCGTTCAACACTGGAAAGAAGCTTTCTGAGAAACTGCTCTGTGTTCTGTTAATTCATCTCACAGAGTTACATCTTTCCCTTCAAGAAGCCTTTCGCTAAGGCTGTTCTTGTGGAATTGGCAAAGGGATATTTGGAAGCCAATAGAGGCCTATGGTGAAAAAGGAAATATCTTCCGTTCAAAACTGGAAAGAAGCTTTCTGAGAAACTGCTCTGTGTTCTGTTAATTCATCTCACAGAGTTACATCTTTCCCTTCAAGAAGCCTTTCGCTAAGGCTGTTCTTGTGGAATTGGCAAAGGGATATTTGGAAGCCCATAGAGGGCTATGGTGAAAAAGGAAATATCTTCCGTTCAAAACTGGAAAGAAGCTTTCTGAGAAACTGCTCTGTGTTCTGTTAATTCATCAAACACAGTTACATCTTTCCCTTCAAGAAGCCTTTCGCTAAGGCTGTTCTTGTGGAATTGGCAAAGGGATATTTGGAAGCCCATAGAGGGCTCCGGTGAAAAAGTAAATATCTTCCGTTCAAAACTGGAAAGAAGCTTTCTGAGAAACTGCTCTGTGTTCTGTTAATTCATCTCACAGAGTTACATCTTTCCCTTCAAGAAGCCTTTCGCTAAGGCTGTTCTTGTGGAATTGGCAAAGGGATATTTGGAAGCCCATAGAGGTCTATGGTGAAAAAGGAAATATCTTCCGTGCAAAACTGGAAAGAATCTTTCTGAGAAACTGCTCTGTGTTCTGTTAATTCATCTCACAGAGTTACATCTTTCCCTTCAAGAAGCCTTTCGCTAAGGCTGTTCTTGTGGAATTGGCAAAGGGATATTTGGAAGCCCATAGAGGGCTATGGTGAAAAAGGAAATATCTTCCGTTCAAAACTGGAAAGAAGCTTTCTGAGAAACTGCTCTGTGTTCTGTTAATTCATCTCACAGAGTTACATCTTTCCCTTCAAGAAGCCTTTCGCTAAGTCTGTTCTTGTGGAATTGGCAAAGGGATATTTGGAAGCCCATAGAGAACTACGGTGAAAAAGGAAATATCTTCCGTTCAAAACTGGAAAGAAGCTTTCTGAGAAACTGCTCTGTGTTCTGTTAATTCATCTCACAGAGTTACATCTTTCCCTTCAAGAAGCCTTTCGCTAAGGCTGTTCTTGTGGAATTGGCAAAGGGATATTTGGAAGCCCATAGAGGGCTATGGTGAAAAAGGAAATATCTTCCGTTCAAAACTGGAAAGAAGCTTTCTGAGAAACTGCTCTGTGTTCTGTTAATTCATCTCACAGAGTTACATCTTTCCCTTCAAGTAGCCTTTCGCTAAGGCTGTTCTTGTGGAATTGGCAAAGGGATATTTGGAAGCCCTTAGAGGGCTATGGTGAAAAAGGAAATATCTTCCGTGCAAAACTGGAAAGAAGCTTTCTGAGAAACTGCTCTGTGTTCTGTTAATTCATCTCACAGAGTTACATCTTTCCCTTCAAGAAGCCTTTCGCTAAGGCTGTTCTTGAGGAATTGGCAAAGGGATATTTGGAAGCCCATAGAGGGCTATGGTGAAAAAGGAAATATCTTCCGTTCAAAACTGGAAAGAAGCTTTCTGAGAAACTGCTCTGTGTTCTGTTAATTCGTCTCACAGAGTTACATCTTTCCCTTCAAGAAGCCTTTCGCTAAGGCTGTTCTTGTGGAATTGGCAAAGGGATATTTGGAAGCCCATAGAGGGCTATGGTGAAAAAGGAAATATCTTCCGTTCAAAACTGGAAAGAAGCTTTCTGAGAAACTGCTCTGTGTTCTGTTAATTCATCTCACAGAGTTACATCTTTCCCTTCAAGAAGCCTTTCGCTAAGGCTGTTCTTGTGGAATTGGCAAAGGGATATTTGGAAGCCCATAGAGGTCTATGGTGAAAAAGGAAATATCTTCCGTGCAAAACTGGAAAGAAGCTTTCTGAGAAACTGCTCTGTGTTCTGTTAATTCATCTCACAGAGTTACATCTTTCCCTTCAAGAAGCCTTTCGCTAAGGCTGTTCTTGTGGAATTGGCAAAGGGATATTTGGAAGCCCATAGAGGGCTATGGTGAAAAAGGAAATATCTTCCGTTCAAAACTGGAAAGAAGCTTTCTGAGAAACTGCTCTGTGTTCTGTTAACTCATCTCACAGAGTTACATCTTTCCCTTCAAGAAGCCTTTCGCTAAGTCTGTTCTTGTGGAATTGGCAAAGGGATATTTGGAAGCCCATAGAGAACTACGGTGAAAAAGGAAATATCTTCCGTTCAAAACTGGAAAGAAGCTTTCTGAGAAACTGCTCTGTGTTCTGTTAATTCATCTCACAGAGTTACATCTTTCCCTTCAAGAAGCCTTTCGCTAAGGCTGTTCTTGTGGAATTGGCAAAGGGATATTTGGAAGCCCATAGAGGGCTATGGTGAAAAAGGAAATATCTTCCGTTCAAAACTGGAAAGAAGCTTTCTGAGAAACTGCTCTGTGTTCTCTTAATTCATCTCACAGAGTTACATCTTTCCCTTCAAGAAGCCTTTCGCTAAGACTGTTCTTGTGGAATTGGCAAAGGGATATTTGGAAGCCCATAGAGGGCTATGGTGAAAAAGGAAATATCTTCCGTTCAAAACTGGAAAGAAGCTTTCTGAGAAACTGCTCTGTGTTCTGTTAATTCATCTCACAGAGTTACATCTTTCCCTTCAAGAAGCCTTTCGCTAAGGCTGTTCTTGTGGAATTGGCAAAGGGATATTTGGAAGCCCATAGAGGGCTATGGTGAAAAAGAAAATATCTTCCGTTCAAAACTGGAAAGAAGCTTTCTGAGAAACTGCTCTGTGTTCTGTTAATTCATCTCACAGAGTTACATCTTTCCCTTCAAGAAGCCTTTCGCTAAGGCTGTTCTTGTGGAATTGGCAAAGGGATATTTGGAAGCCCATAGAGGGCTATGGTGAAAAAGGAAATATCTTCCGTTCAAAACTGGAAAGAAGCTTTCTGAGAAACTGCTCTGTGTTCTGTTAATTCATCTCACAGAGTTACATCTTTCCCTTCAAGAAGCCTTTCGCTAAGGCTGTACTTGTGGAATTGGCAAAGGGATATTTGGAAGCCCATAGAGGGCTATGGTGAAAAAGGAAATATGTTCCGTTCAAAACTGGAAAGAAGCTTTCTTTGAAACTGCTCTGTGTTCTGTTAATTCATCTCACAGAGTTACATCTTTCCCTTCAAGAAGCCTTTCACTAAGGTTGTTCTTGTGCAATTGGCAAAGGGATATTTGGAAGCCCATAGAGGGCTATGGTGAAAAAGAAAATATCTTCCGTTCAAAACTGGAAAGAAGCTTTCTGAGAAACTGCTCTGTGTTCTGTTAATTCATCTCACAGAGTTACATCTTTCCCTTCAAGAAGCCTATCGCTAAGGCTGTTCTTGTGGAATTGGCAAAGGGATATTTGGAAGCCCATAGAGGGCTATGGTGAAAAAGGAAATATCTTCCGTTCAAAACTGGAAAGAAGCTTTCTGAGAAACTGCTCTGTGTTCTGTTAATTCATCTCACAGAGTTACATCTTTCCCTTCAAGAAGCCTTTCGCTAAGGCTGTTCTTGTGGAATTGGCAAAGGGATATTTGGAAGCCCATAGAGGGCTATGGTGAAAAAGGAAATATGTTCCGTTCAAAACTGGAAAGAAGCTTTCTGAGAAACTGCTCTGTGTTCTGTTAATTCATCTCACAGAGTTACATCTTTCCCTTCAAGAAGTCTTTCGCTAAGGCTGTTCTTGTGGAATTGGCAAAGGGATATTTGGAAGCCCATAGAGGGCTATGGTGAAAAAGGAAATATGTTCCGTTCAAAACTGGAAAGAAGCTTTCTTTGAAACTGCTCTGTGTTCTGTTAATTCATCTCACAGAGTTACATCTTTCCCTTCAAGAAGCCTTTCGCTAAGGCTGTTCTTGTGCAATTGGCAAAGGGATATTTGGAAGCCCATAGAGGGCTATGGTGAAAAAGAAAATATCTTCCGTTCAAAACTGGAAAGAAGCTTTCTGAGAAACTGCTCTGTGTTCTGTTAATTCATCTCACAGAGTTACATCTTTCCCTTCAAGAAGCCTTTCGCTAAGGCTGTTCTTTTGGAATTGCCAAGGGATATTTGGAAGCCCATAGAGGGCTATGGTGAAAAAGGAAATATCTTCCGTTCAAAACTGGAAAGAAGCTTTCTGAGAAACTGCTCTGTGTTCTGTTAATTCATCTCACCGAGTTACATCTTTCCCTTCAAGAAGCCTTTCGCTAAGGCTGTTCTTGTGGAATTGGCAAAGGGATATTTGGAAGCCCATAGAGGGCTATGGTGAAAAAGGAAATATCTTCCGTTCAAAACTGGAAAGAAGCTTTCTGAGAAACTGCTCTGTGTTCTGTTAATTCATCTCACAGAGTTACATCTTTCCCTTCAGGAAGCCTTTCGCTAAGGCTGTTCTTGTGGAATTGGCAAAGGGATATTTGGAAGCCCATAGAGGGCTATGGTGAAAAAGGAAATATCTTCCGTTCAAAACTGGAAAGAAGCTTTCTGAGAAACTGCTCTGTGTTCTGTTAATTCATCTCACAGAGTTACATCTTTCCCTTCAAGAAGCCTTTCGCTAAGGCTGTTCTTGTGGAATTGGCAAAGGGATATTTGGAAGCCCATAGAGGGCTATGGTGAAAAAGGAAATATGTTCCGTTCAAAACTGGAAAGAAGCTTTCTTTGAAACTGCTCTGTGTTCTGTTAATTCATCTCACAGAGTTACATCTTTCCCTTCAAGTAGCCTTTCGCTAAGGCTGTTCTTGTGGAATTGGCAAAGGGATATTTGGAAGCCCATAGAGGGCTATGGTGAAAAAGGAAATATCTTCCGTTCAAAACTGGAAAGAAGCTTTCTGAGAAACTGCTCTGTGTTCTGTTAATTCATCTCACAGAGTTACATCTTTCCCTTCAAGAAGCCTATCGCTAAGGCTGTTCTTGTGGAATTGGCAAAGGGATATTTGGAAGCCCATAGAGGGCTACGGTGAAAAAGGAAATATCTTCCGTTCAAAACTGGAAGGAAGCTTTCTGAGAAACTGCTCTGTGTTCTGTTAATTCATCTCACAGAGTTACATCTTTCCCTTCAAGAAGCCTTTCGCTAAGGCTGTTCTTGTGGAATTGGCACAGGGATATTTGGAAGCCCATAGAGGGCTATGGTGAAAAAGTAAACATCTTCCGTTCAAAACTGGAAAGAAGCTTTCTGAGAAACTGCTCTGTGTTCTGTTAATTCATCTCACAGAGTTACATCTTTCCCTTCAAGAAGCCTTTCGCTAAGGCTGTTCTTGTGGAATTGGCAAAGGGATATTTGGAAGCCCATAGAGGGCTATGGTGAAAAAGGAAATATGTTCCGTTCAAAACTGGAAAGAAGCTTTCTTTGAAACTGCTCTGTGTTCTGTTAATTCATCTCACAGAGTTACATCTTTCCCTTCAAGAAGCCTTTCGCTAAGGCTGTTCTTGTGCAATTGGCAAAGGGATATTTGGAAGCCCATAGAGGGCTATGGTGAAAAAGAAAATATCTTCCGTTCAAAACTGGAAAGAAGCTTTCTGAGAAACTGCTCTGTGTTCTGTTAATTCATCTCACAGAGTTACATCTTTCCCTTCAAGAAGCCTTTCGCTAAGGCTGTTCTTGTGGAATTGGCAAAGGGATATTTGGAAGCCCATAGAGGGCTATGGTGAAAAAGGAAATATCTTCCGTTCAAAACTGGAAAGAAGCTTTCTGAGAAACTGCTCTGTGTTCTGTTAATTCATCTCACAGAGTTACATCTTTCCCTTCAAGAAGCCTTTCGCTAAGGCTGTTCTTGTGGAATTGGCAAAGGGATATTTGGAAGCCCATAGAGGGCTATGGTGAAAAAGGAAATATCTTCCGTTCAAAACTGGAAAGAAGCTTTCTGAGAAACTGCTCTGTGTTCTGTTAATTCATCTCACAGAGTTACATCTTTCCCTTCAAGAAGCCTTTCGCTAAGGCTGTTCTTGTGGAATTGGCAAAGGGATATTTGGAAGCCCATAGAGGGCTATGGTGAAAAAGGAAATATCTTCCGTTCAAAACTGGAAAGAAGCTTTCTGAGAAACTGCTCTGTGTTCTGTTAATTCATCTCACAGAGTTACATCTTTCCCTTCAAGAAGCCTATCGCTAAGGCTGTTCTTGTGGAATTGGCAAAGGGATATTTGGAAGCCCATAGAGGGCTACGGTGAAAAAGGAAATATCTTCCGTTCAAAACTGGAAAGAAGCTTTCTGAGAAACTGCTCTGTGTTCTGTTAATTCATCTCACAGAGTTACATCTTTCCCTTCAAGAAGCCTTTCGCTAAGGCTGTTCTTGTGGAATTGGCAAAGGGATATTTGGAAGCCCATAGAGGGCTATGGTGAAAAAGAAAATACCTTCCGTTCAAAACTGGAAAGAAGCTTTCTGAGAAACTGCTCTGTGTTCTGTTAATTCATCTCACAGAGTTACATTTTTCCCTTCAAGAAGCCTTTCGCTAAGGCTGTTCTTGTGGAATTGGCAAAGGGATATTTGGAAGCCCATAGAGGGCTATGGTGAAAAAGGAAATATCTTCCGTTCAAAACTGGAAAGAAGCTTTCTGAGAAACTGCTCTGTGTTCTGTTAATTCATCTCACAGAGTTACATCTTTCCCTTCAAGAAGCCTATCGCTAAGGCTGTTCTTGTGGAATTGGCAAAGGGATATTTGGAAGCCCATAGAGGGCTACGGTGAAAAAGGAAATATCTTCCGTTCAAAACTGGAAAGAAGCTTTCTGAGAAACTGCTCTGTGTTCTGTTAATTCATCTCACAGAGTTACATCTTTCCCTTCAAGAAGCCTTTCGCTAAGGCTGTTCTTGTGGAATTGGCAAAGGGATATTTTAAGCCCATAGAGGGCTATGGTGAAAAAGGAAATATCTTCCGTTCAAAACTGGAAAGAAGCTTTCTGAGAAACTGCTCTGTGTTCTGTTAATTCATCTCACAGAATTACATCTTTCCCTTCAAGAAGCCTTTCGCTAAGGCTGTTCTTGTGGAATTGGCACAGGGATATTTGGAAGCCCATAGAGGGCTATGGTGAAAAAGGAAATATCTTCCGTTCAAAACTGGAAAGAAGCTTTCTGAGAAACTGCTCTGTGTTCCGTTAATTCATCTCACAGAGTTACATCTTTCCCTTCAAGAAGCCTTTCCTAAGGCTGTTCTTGTGGAATTGGCAAAGGGATATTTGGAAGCCCATAGAGGGCTATGGTGAAAAAGGAAATATCTTCCGTTCAAAACTGGAAAGAAGCTTTCTGAGAAACTGCTCTGTGTTCTGTTAATTCATCTCACAGAGTTACATCTTTCCCTTCAAGAAGCCTTTCGCTAAGGCTGTTCTTGTGGAATTGGCAAAGGGATATTTGGAAGCCCATAGAGGGCTATGGTGAAAAAGGAAATATCTTCCGTTCAAAACTGGAAAGAAGCTTTCTGAGAAACTGCTCTGTGTTCTGTTAATTCATCTCACAGAGTTACATCTTTCCCTTCAAGAAGCCTTTCGCTAAGGCTGTTCTTGTGGAATTGGCAAAGGAATATTTGGAAGCCCATAGAGGGCTATGGTGAAAAAGGAAATATCTTCCGTTCAAAACTGGAAAGAAGCTTTCTGAGAAACTGCTCTGTGTTCTGTTAATTCATCTCACAGAGTTACATCTTTCCCTTCAAGAAGCCTTTCGCTAAGGCTGTTCTTGTGGAATTGGCAAAGGGATATTTGGAAGCCCATAGAGGGCTATGGTGAAAAAGGAAATATCTTCCGTTCAAAACTGGAAAGAAGCTTTCTGAGAAACTGCTCTGTGTTCTGTTAATTCATCTCACAGAGTTACATCTTTCCCTTCAAGAAGCCTATCGCTAAGGCTGTTCTTGTGGAATTGGCAAAGGGATATTTGGAAGCCCATAGATGGCTACGGTGAAAAAGGAAATATCTTCCGTTCAAAACTGGAAAGAAGCTTTCAGAGAATCTGCTCTGTGTTCTGTTAATTCATCTCACAGAGTTACATCTTTCCCTTCAAGAAGCCTTTCGCTAAGGCTGTTCTTGTGGAATTGGCAAAGGGATATTTGGAAGCCCATAGAGGGCTATGGTGAAAAAGGAAATATCTTCCGTTCAAAACTGGAAAGAAGCTTTCTGAGAAACTGCTCTGTGTTCTGTTAATTCATCTCACAGAGTTACATCTTTCCATTCAAGAAGCCTTTCGCTAAGGCTGTTTTTGTGGAATTGGCAAAGGGATATTTGGAAGCCCATAGAGGGCTATGGTGAAAAAGGAAATATCTTCCGTTCAAAACTGGAAAGAAGCTTTCTGAGAAACTGCTCTGTGTTCTGTTAATTCATCTCACAGAGTTACATCTTTCCCTTCAAGAAGCCTTTCGCTAAGGCTGTTCTTGTGGAATTGGCAAAGGGATATTTGGAAGCCCATAGAGGGCTATGGTGAAAAAGGAAATATCTTCCGTTCAAAACTGGAAAGAAGCTTTCTGAGAAACTGCTCTGTGTTCTGTTAATTCATCTCACAGAGTTACATCTTTCCCTTCAAGAAGCCTATCGCTAAGGCTGTTCTTGTGGAATTGGCAAAGGGATATTTGGAAGCCCATAGAGGGCTACGGTGAAAAAGGAAATATCTTCCGTTCAAAACTGGAAGGAAGCTTTCTGAGAAACTGCTCTGTGTTCTGTTAATTCATCTCACAGAGTTACATCTTTCCCTTCAAGAAGCCTTTCGCTAAGGCTGTTCTTGTGGAATTGGCAAAGGGATATTTTAAGCCCATAGAGGGCTATGGTGAAAAAGGAAATATCTTCCGTTCAAAACTGGAAAGAAGCATTCTGAGAAACTGCTCTGTGTTCTGTTAATTCATCTCACAGAGTTACATCTTTCCCTTCAAGAAGCCTTTCGCTAAGGCTGTTCTTGTGGAATTGGCACAGGGATATTTGGAAGCCCATAGAGGGCTATGGTGAAAAAGGAAATATCTTCCGTTCAAAACTGGAAAGAAGCTTTCTGAGAAACTGCTCTGTGTTCTGTTAATTCATCTCACAGAGTTACATCTTTCCCTTCAAGAAGCCTTTCGCTAAGGCTGTTCTTGTGGAATTGGCAAAGGGATATTTGGAAGCCCATAGAGGGCTATGGTGAAAAAGGAAATATGTTCCGTTCAAAACTGGAAAGAAGCTTTCTTTGAAACTGCTCTGTGTTCTGTTAATTCATCTCACAGAGTTACATCTTTCCCTTCAAGAAGCCTTTCGCTAAGGCTGTTCTTGTGCAATTGGCAAAGGGATATTTGGAAGCCCATAGAGGGCTATGGTGAAAAAGAAAATATCTTCCGTTCAAAACTGGAAAGAAGCTTTCTGAGAAACTGCTCTGTGTTCTGTTAATTCATCTCACAGAGTTACATCTTTCCCTTCAAGAAGCCTTTCGCTAAGGCTGTTCTTGTGGAATTGGCAAAGGGATAATTGGAAGCCCATAGAGGGCTATGGTGAAAAAGGAAATATCTTCCGTTCAAAACTGGAAAGAAGCTTTCTGAGAAACTGCTCTGTGTTCTGTTAATTCATCTCACAGAGTTACATCTTTCCCTTCAAGAAGCCTTTCGCTAAGGCTGTTCTTGTGGAATTGGCAAAGGGATATTTGGAAGCCCATAGAGGGCTATGGTGAAAAAGGAAATATCTTCCATTCAAAACTGGAAAGAAGCTTTCTGAGAAACTGCTCTGTGTTCTGTTAATTCATCTCACAGAGTTACATCTTTCCCTTCAAGAAGCCTTTCGCTAAGGCTGTTCTTGTGGAATTGGCAAAGGGATATTTGGAAGCCCATAGAGGGCTATGGTGAAAAAGGAAATATCTTCCGTTCAAAACTGGAAAGAAGCTTTCTGAGAAACTGCTCTGTGTTCTGTTAATTCATCTCACAGAGTTACATCTTTCCCTTCAAGAAGCCTTTCGCTGAGGCTGTTCTTTTGGAATTGGCAAAGGGATATTTGGAAGCCCATAGAGGGCTATGGTGAAAAAGAAAATACCTTCCGTTCAAAACTGGAAAGAATCTTTCTGAGAAACTGCTCTGTGTTCTGTTAATTCATCTCACAGAGTTACATCTTTCCCTTCAAGAAGCCTTTCGCTAAGGCTGTTCTTGTGGAATTGGCAAAGGGATATTTGGAAGCCCATAGAGGGCTATGGTGAAAAAGGAAATATCTTCCGTTCAAAACTGGAAAGAAGCTTTCTGAGAAACTGCTCTGTGTTCTGTTAATTCATCTCACAGAGTTACATCTTTCCCTTCAAGAAGCCTTTCCTAAGGCTGTTCTTGTGGAATTGGCAAAGGGATATTTGGAAGCCCATAGAGGGCTATGTTGAAAAAGGAAATATCTTCCGTTCAAAACTGGAAAGAAGCTTTCTGAGAAACTGCTCTGTGTTCTGTTAATTCATCTCACAGAGTTACATCTTTCCCTTCAAGAAGCCTTTCGCTAAGGCTGTTCTTGTGGAATTGGCAAAGGGATATTTGGAAGCCCATAGAGGGCTATGGTGAAAAAGGAAATATCTTCCGTTCAAAACTGGAAAGAAGCTTTCTGAGAAACTGCTCTGTGTTCTGTTAATTCATCTCACAGAGTTACATCTTTCCCTTCAAGAAGCCTTTCGCTAAGGCTGTTCTTGTGGAATTGGCAAAGGGATATTTGGAAGCCCATAGAGGGCTATGGTGAAAAAGGAAATATCTTCCGTTCAAAACTGGAAAGAAGCTTTCTGAGAAACTGCTCTGTGTTCTGTTAATTCATCTCACAGAGTTACATCTTTCCCTTCAAGAAGCCTATCGCTAAGGCTGTTCTTGTGGAATTGGCAAAGGGATATTTGGAAGCCCATAGAGGGCTACGGTGAAAAAGGAAATATCTTCCGTTCAAAACTGGAAGGAAGCTTTCTGAGAAACTGCTCTGTGTTCTGTTAATTCATCTCACAGAGTTACATCTTTCCCTTCAAGAAGCCTTTCGCTAAGGCTGTTCTTGTGGAATTGGCAAAGGGATATTTTAAGCCCATAGAGGGCTATGGTGAAAAAGGAAATATCTTCCGTTCAAAACTGGAAAGAAGCATTCTGAGAAACTGCTCTGTGTTCTGTTAATTCATCTCACAGAGTTACATCTTTCCCTTCAAGAAGCCTTTCGCTAAGGCTGTTCTTGTGGAATTGGCACAGGGATATTTGGAAGCCCATAGAGGGCTATGGTGAAAAAGGAAATATCTTCCGTTGAAAACTGGAAAGAAGCTTTCTGAGAAACTGCTCTGTGTTCTGTTAATTCATCTCACAGAGTTACATCTTTCCCTTCAAGAAGCCTTTGGCTAAGGCTGTTCTTGTGGAATTGGCAAAGGGATATTTGGAAGCCCATAGAGGGCTATGGTGAAAAAGGAAATATCTTCCGTTCAAAACTGGAAAGAAGCTTTCTGAGAAACTGCTCTGTGTTCTGTTAATTCATCTCACAGAGTTACATCTTTCCCTTCAAGAAGCCTTTCCTAAGGCTGTTCTTGTGGAATTGGCAAAGGGATATTTGGAAGCCCATAGAGGGCTATGGTGAAAAAGGAAATATCTTCCGTTCAAAACTGGAAAGAAGCTTTCTGAGAAACTGCTCTGTGTTCTGTTAATTCATCTCACAGAGTTACATCTTTCCCTTCAAGAAGCCTTTCGCTAAGGCTGTTCTTGTGGAATTGGCAAAGGGATATTTGGAAGCCCATAGAGGGCTATGGTGAAAAAGGAAATATGTTCCGTTCAAAACTGGAAAGAAGCTTTCTGAGAAACTGCTCTGTGTTCTGTTAATTCATCTCACAGAGTTACATCTTTCCCTTCAAGAAGCCTTTCGCTAAGGCTGTTCTTGTGGAATTGGCAAAGGGATATTTGGAAGCCCGTAGAGGGCTATGGTGAAAAAGGAAATATCTTCCGTTCAAAACTGGAAAGAAGCTTTCTGAGAAACTGCTCTGTGTTCTGTTAATTCATCTCACAGAGTTACATCTTTCCCTTCAAGAAGCCTATCGCTAAGGCTGTTCTTGTGGAATTGGCAAAGGGATATTTGGAAGCCCATAGAGGGCTATGGTGAAAAAGGAAATATCTTCCGTTCAAAACTGGAAAGAAGCTTTCTGAGAAACTGCTCTGTGTTCTGTTAATTCATCTCACAGAGTTACATCTTTCCCTTCAAGAAGCCTTTCGCTAAGGCTGTTCTTGTGGAATTGGCAAAGGGATATTTGGAAGCCCATAGAGGGCTATGGTGAAAAAGGAAATATCTTCCGTTCAAAACTGGAAAGAAGCTTTCTGAGAAACTGCTCTGTGTTCTGTTAATTCATCTCACAGAGTTACATCTTTCCCTTCAAGAAGCCTATCGCTAAGGCTGTTCTTGTGGAATTGGCAAAGGGATATTTGGAAGCCCATAGATGGCTACGGTGAAAAAGGAAATATCTTCCGTTCAAAACTGGAAAGAAGCTTTCAGAGAATCTGCTCTGTGTTCTGTTAATTCATCTCACAGAGTTACATCTTTCCCTTCAAGAAGCCTTTCGCTAAGGCTGTTCTTGTGGAATTGGCAAAGGGATATTTGGAAGCCCATAGAGGGCTATGGTGAAAAAGGAAATATCTTCCGTTCAAAACTGGAAAGAAGCTTTCTGAGAAACTGCTCTGTGTTCTGTTAATTCATCTCACAGAGTTACATCTTTCCATTCAAGAAGCCTTTCGCTAAGGCTGTTTTTGTGGAATTGGCAAAGGGATATTTGGAAGCCCATAGAGGGCTATGGTGAAAAAGGAAATATCTTCCGTTCAAAACTGGAAAGAAGCTTTCTGAGAAACTGCTCTGTGTTCTGTTAATTCATCTCACAGAGTTACATCTTTCCCTTCAAGAAGCCTTTCGCTAAGGCTGTTCTTGTGGAATTGGCAAAGGGATATTTGGAAGCCCATAGAGGGCTATGGTGAAAAAGGAAATATCTTCCGTTCAAAACTGGAAAGAAGCTTTCTGAGAAACTGCTCTGTGTTCTGTTAATTCATCTCACAGAGTTACATCTTTCCCTTCAAGAAGCCTATCGCTAAGGCTGTTCTTGTGGAATTGGCAAAGGGATATTTGGAAGCCCATAGAGGGCTACGGTGAAAAAGGAAATATCTTCCGTTCAAAACTGGAAGGAAGCTTTCTGAGAAACTGCTCTGTGTTCTGTTAATTCATCTCACAGAGTTACATCTTTCCCTTCAAGAAGCCTTTCGCTAAGGCTGTTCTTGTGGAATTGGCAAAGGGATATTTTAAGCCCATAGAGGGCTATGGTGAAAAAGGAAATATCTTCCGTTCAAAACTGGAAAGAAGCATTCTGAGAAACTGCTCTGTGTTCTGTTAATTCATCTCACAGAGTTACATCTTTCCCTTCAAGAAGCCTTTCGCTAAGGCTGTTCTTGTGGAATTGGCACAGGGATATTTGGAAGCCCATAGAGGGCTATGGTGAAAAAGGAAATATCTTCCGTTCAAAACTGGAAAGAAGCTTTCTGAGAAACTGCTCTGTGTTCTGTTAATTCATCTCACAGAGTTACATCTTTCCCTTCAAGAAGCCTTTCGCTAAGGCTGTTCTTGTGGAATTGGCAAAGGGATATTTGGAAGCCCATAGAGGGCTATGGTGAAAAAGGAAATATGTTCCGTTCAAAACTGGAAAGAAGCTTTCTTTGAAACTGCTCTGTGTTCTGTTAATTCATCTCACAGAGTTACATCTTTCCCTTCAAGAAGCCTTTCGCTAAGGCTGTTCTTGTGCAATTGGCAAAGGGATATTTGGAAGCCCATAGAGGGCTATGGTGAAAAAGAAAATATCTTCCGTTCAAAACTGGAAAGAAGCTTTCTGAGAAACTGCTCTGTGTTCTGTTAATTCATCTCACAGAGTTACATCTTTCCCTTCAAGAAGCCTTTCGCTAAGGCTGTTCTTGTGGAATTGGCAAAGGGATAATTGGAAGCCCATAGAGGGCTATGGTGAAAAAGGAAATATCTTCCGTTCAAAACTGGAAAGAAGCTTTCTGAGAAACTGCTCTGTGTTCTGTTAATTCATCTCACAGAGTTACATCTTTCCCTTCAAGAAGCCTTTCGCTAAGGCTGTTCTTGTGGAATTGGCAAAGGGATATTTGGAAGCCCATAGAGGGCTATGGTGAAAAAGGAAATATCTTCCATTCAAAACTGGAAAGAAGCTTTCTGAGAAACTGCTCTGTGTTCTGTTAATTCATCTCACAGAGTTACATCTTTCCCTTCAAGAAGCCTTTCGCTAAGGCTGTTCTTGTGGAATTGGCAAAGGGATATTTGGAAGCCCATAGAGGGCTATGGTGAAAAAGGAAATATCTTCCGTTCAAAACTGGAAAGAAGCTTTCTGAGAAACTGCTC